>NW_027070255.1:90874-114152 GCF_002906115.3 Quercus suber
AAATTAGCCCTTGTTAAAAAAAAAAAAAAAAAAGACAGAAAAAGGGAGGTAAAGAAAAAAAATGCTTCTTTTGGTTCTACATAATTTTAAAAAAAATTTCATTTTAAAGGTGTATATATATATATATATATAGTGTTTGGTTATATTCTTGGAAATGCCCTAGAAACATTTTATAGTGATTTTCATGAAAGAAAAATAATAATATTTTCAGTATTTGAATATAGATATGAAATAAAAATTTTGATTCACCAATTCAACATATTAGTATAGAACAACTAAAATCGACATAAAAAATAAGCACATTTATAATAAAAGATATTGAAAATTACACTAACAAATACAATCAAACTAAGAGTGCAATAGAAAATAAATAAATAAAACTATTAACAAAAACTAACAATAAAACTTACCCATTTACATCAATAATTAGAAACACTTGAATTCTCACAAATGATACTTCGAATTTATCTTGTGTGATTTTTAAAAGTTTGGAGTCTGCAATGATTCCCAAAGTTTTGAGGAATACATGTCTATTTTGGAGGTGTAGCAAGGTAATTTTGTCATTTTGGTGGTTTTAGGGGGCATTTCAATCATATTATAGGTTTTATATGTATTTATTTATTTATTTATTATTATTTCATTTGGAGGTTTCAACACTATTTTGATCATTTGTAGGTATGGGAGGTATTTAATTCATTTTAGAGGTTTTGTGGGTATTTTGGAGATTGTAAGAATATTTTTATCATTTAGAGATTTTAAAGGTATTTTGGTTATTTTTAGAGCTTTTAGGGGATATTTTTGTCATTTTCAAGATTTTAAGTGTAATTTGGTCATTTTGAGGTTTTAGGAGTATCTTGGAGGTTTTGGCCTTTGAGTGTTTTTGGAAATTTTGGAGATTTTTGGTAAATTTATTTTTGTAATGTTAGATGATTTTTGGATATTTTGATTATTTTAAAGGTTTTTGAAGTGGTTTTATCATTTTTTAAATTTTGATGATATTTTTGATCATTTGAAGGTTTTGAGGGTATTTATTTTAATAATCTTGAAGGTGTTTGGATTTCTAATATTATTTTTTAGTATTTTATTGAATTTGCCAATTTGGTTGAAAATGTTTTACATCCATAAAAATCATTAAACAATTTTCAACCTGAACTTAGTGTTTCTCTCCTTTTCAACCAAAAATGATTTCAATTTTCCTAAGTTTCCACAATCCCCTACAAACCCTCAAAAAATGAGAAAAATATTTTCTAACTAATCCATAGTCTTAAAAAATAACAATAATAAAAAAAGACAAAAAAAAAAAAATTAAGCTAACGTGTGCCCTTAAGATATTGGTTAATAATTTATTTTAAAAAAAAATTTACATTATTTTTATATGTGAAAAAAAAAAAATGTTAAAACATTATTTTTTTAATAATTTTTTTTAAAAAAATAGATTATTAACGAAGCTTTAAGGTTATTAAAAAAAAAAAAAAAAGGGTTAAAAAACCCCCAAACCCCCAAATATTTTGCCTCTTACTTTCCCCTGTTTCCTCCGAATGCAGAGAGTTCAGAGCTTCACTCACTCCTCTTCAACCTCAACAACATCATGTGGAAACTGATACGCACAAACAGCAATCTTCTCTCAACCCAACACAAACATTCAATCGGAAAACCCGGACCCGTTTCTCTCAGACCCGTGGACTATTCCACCTCACAAATCCATGACACAGTCCGAGAAATCACCACCATTCTCACCAACAACAATTGGCAGCTCCTCTTAGACTCCTCCGACTTGCCCACCAAACTAAACCCAGATGTGATCCGCTCCTTCATGCTCCAGAACCGGGTCGTTGACCCGACCCGACTCCTCAGCTTCTTCCTCTGGTCCGAACACAAAATGGGTACCTTTCAGAATTTGGATATCTTATCTCTACTTGTTGTTTCTCTTTGCAACTTTAAGCTTTATGAACCTGCAAATGAGATTTTGGAGCGTATGATAAGAATTTGCAAGTCTTCTTGTGATGTTTTGGGTGCTATTGATGTTTGTTATAGAGAATGTGATGTTGGGTCTAAATCTAATGCTTTTGTGTTTGATATGTTAGTTGGTAGTTATAGGAAAATGGGTTTTATAGATGAGGCTGTTAATGTGTTCATGGGTTTGAAAAATATTGGATTTATGCCTAGTATGTTGTGTTGTAATTCATTGTTGAGAGAGTTGTTGAAGGTGAATAAGATGGAGATGTTTCAGAAGGTTTGTGATAGAATGTCGGAGATGAAGATTGCTTTTGATGTGTATACTTATGTTATTGTTATCAATGCCCACTTTAAGGCTGGGAATGTTAATGAGGCGAAGAGGGTGTTTTCGGAAATGGATGGAAAGGGTTGCATCCCGGATTTGGTTACTTACAATGTGGTTATTCATGGTTTGTGTAGAGCGCGGCATGTTGACGAAGCTATTGAGATGAAGAAGTCTATGGTTAAGAAGGGGTTGGGCCCTGATTGTTATACTTATGTGACTCTTGTCAATGGGTATTGTATGGAAAGGAGATTAAGAGAGGCGAAGTTGGTTTTGTTGGAAATGAGAGATATGGGATTGAGGCCTGATTTGATTGGGTATAATGCTTTGATTGATGGGTTTGTGAAACAAGGTGATGTAGAAGAGGCTTTGAGAATTAAGGATGAAATGGTTACTCATGGCATTCGGATAGATCGGGTCTTATATAACACACTTCTTAATGGGCTTTGCAGGGCTGGTAAGATGGAGAAGGCAAGGGAAGTCATGAATGAATTGATAAGGACTGACATAGGACTTGATTCGAGAATTTACAGTTGGTTAATTGAGGGTTACTGTCGGGAGCATGATATGATTCGTGCTTTTGAATTGCTTGATGAGTCGAAGAAGAGGAACTTGGCACCCACAAAGGTAACTTATAGTGTAATAATTAATGGGCTTTGTCAGTATGGAAATCTCCGACAGGCCAATACTGTACTGGGGGAAATGATTACAAGGGGTTTGAAGCCAAATGCCATTATCTATACAGCACTAATTTCAGCACACACTAAGGAAAGTAGATTTGAAGAAGCAAGAAGAATGTTGGAGAGGATGAAAGAGTGTGGGATTATTCCTGATGTATTTTGCTACAACTCTCTCATAATAGGCCTTTGTAAAGCTAAGAAGATGAAAGAAGCAAGAACTTACTTGGCAGAAATGTTGGACAGAGGATTAGAGCCAAATGCATATATTTATGGAGCTTTCATCTATGGTTATAGTGAGTCTGGGGAGATGCAGATGGCTGATAGGTACTACAGTGAGATGCTAGGTCATGGTGTAGTACCTAATGATGTAATGTATAGAGCCTTGATTGATGGGCATTGCAAGGAGGGGAACATAACAGAAGCCTTCTCAAAATTCAGATTTATGTTGGCGCGAGGTTTTCTACCAGATGTTAAAACTTACTGTGTGCTTATCAATGGTCTCTTGAGGAATGGAAAAATGGAAGAAGCTCTTGGGATGCTTCTGATATAAAAATAATGTAAATTTTTTTTAAAAATAAATTATTAACCAATATCTTAAGGGCGCACGTTAGCTTAATTTTTTTTTTTGTCTTTTTTTATTATTGTTATTTTTTAAGACTATGGATTAGTTAGAAAATATTTTTCTCATTTTTTGAGGGTTTGTAGGGGATTGTGGAAACTTAGGAAAATTGAAATCATTTTTGGTTGAAAAGGAGAGAAACACTAAGTTCAGGTTGAAAATTGTTTAATGATTTTTATGGATGTAAAACATTTTCAACCAAATTGGCAAATTCAATAAAATACTAAAAAATAATATTAGAAATCCAAACACCTTCAAGATTATTAAAATAAATACCCTCAAAACCTTCAAATGATCAAAAATATCATCAAAATTTAAAAAATGATAAAACCACTTCAAAAACCTTTAAAATAATCAAAATATCCAAAAATCATCTAACATTACAAAAATAAATTTACCAAAAATCTCCAAAATTTCCAAAAACACTCAAAGGCCAAAACCTCCAAGATACTCCTAAAACCTCAAAATGACCAAATTACACTTAAAATCTTGAAAATGACAAAAATATCCCCTAAAAGCTCTAAAAATAACCAAAATACCTTTAAAATCTCTAAATGATAAAAATATTCTTACAATCTCCAAAATACCCACAAAACCTCTAAAATGAATTAAATACCTCCCATACCTACAAATGATCAAAATAGTGTTGAAACCTCCAAATGAAATAATAATAAATAAATAAATAAATACATATAAAACCTATAATATGATTGAAATGCCCCCTAAAACCACCAAAATGACAAAATTACCTTGCTACACCTCCAAAATAGACATGTATTCCTCAAAACTTTGGGAATCATTGCAGACTCCAAACTTTTAAAAATCACACAAGATAAATTCGAAGTATCATTTGTGAGAATTCAAGTGTTTCTAATTATTGATGTAAATGGGTAAGTTTTATTGTTAGTTTTTGTTAATAGTTTTATTTATTTATTTTCTATTGCACTCTTAGTTTGATTGTATTTGTTAGTGTAATTTTCAATATCTTTTATTATAAATGTGCTTATTTTTTATGTCGATTTTAGTTGTTCTATACTAATATGTTGAATTGGTGAATCAAAATTTTTATTTCATATCTATATTCAAATACTGAAAATATTATTATTTTTCTTTCATGAAAATCACTATAAAATGTTTCTAGAGCTAAGATTGTATTTACCTTTTGCAATATATTTTTGTTTGGACCTCATTAAAAGTATTTTGGCTTTAGAAGCTGGTTCTTCATTTATTTCTCTTTCTTTTTTTATTTTTATTTTAATTACTTCATTTCATTTCCCATTTCTAGTTTTCATGTCTGGATTGTTTATTTGTTTTTGTAATGAAGTGAAAACTTTGAAATTGCATCATATATATTTTTAAATTTGTGAAAACTAAATCTTCATTATAAAATAAATCCTTTTTCATGGGTATATTTTAAATACACTTCTTTTTTCTTTTTCTTTTTCTTTTTTTAGAAATAAGATCATGCATTCAGTAAATCAACAAAACTTCTGTCAAACAATACAAGATTGGTAGCATCACTATGGATGTCTTCTAACCAAATTTGAGAAATAGAGGATCCTCTAGCTAGTTTGTCAACTTATCCGCCACACAGTTTCCTTTACACTTGACATGGGAGAAAGCAAAGGAACTAGAGCTAGATGAAAGTTGAAAAGAAATCCTCAATCAAGTGACCAAAAGAGGCCAGGCAAACCTCATCCAAGTTGAGAGCTTTGATAATAATCTCGGCATCCCCTTCAAAGACAATTTAAATACACTTCTTTGATTGTTGTAATATAAGTTCCCCAATTGAATTCAATCCTATATTTACAATGATTAATATAACACATAAGGTGTTATATTTTTCTTAGAACATTTAAATTCAATTATAAAATTCACTAGATGGTGCACTCAAAGAACTATATTTAAGTTTTGTCTCTAAAAAATAAATAAAGAGAATTTTATATTGAACTTTTGCCTCATTTTTTATTTAATTCTAGGGTAAATTACAAAATACACCTCTGAAATTTAGGGTTAATTAGATTTTACACCCCAAAATTTCAGAATTTTGAGTTTACACCCTGAAGTTTGGTTCCGTTAGCAATTCACAGCCCATGATTAGTTTTTGCTATTAACTAACACATCACCGTGCTGATGTATTTTATTTTTGCCAAATCAGCTCCAAAACTACGCATTTTCAATGAAAAATAAAAGCTTACTTGGCACAGTCAAAATGGTGAAGTTTTCCCCAATGTTAAAACACAAAACTTAAAGCCTAGAACTACACCATTTTAGTCTAAGTTCTAAAATCTCAAATCAAAACCCCACGAAGGTAGCTCCCTCCTAGCTCGCGTGAACCCAACGGCCAAACCTCACTAACCTCCTTAGCTTATGTGAACCTTAGCCTTCAAGTTGCATCCTGAACCCATCATCAAAGGCTCCAGGTGGTGGCAACGGCCATGCCAATAGTGAGCAATTCTTCACTTTCTCTCTCTTTTTCAGATTTGGCTTTTGTCATTGTTCTTGATTTTTTTTGTTTTGGGGTTTTGTTGATTGAGTTTGCTAGGGTTTTTGATAAATTTTTTGGGTAATGGATTTTTTGTTGATTGGCTTTACTGTGTATGATAACTCATTTACTTCTTTATTAGAACTATGTGTGTGTGTGTGTGTGTGTGCACACGAGTGCACGTGCATTGAAGTTTGTTCATCTCTTTTTTTTCTTTTCTCTTTTTTTTTTTTTCTTTTTTTTTTTTCTTTTTGGTTTTTATAGCACTTTGATATTGTTGATTGAGACAAATTTTTTTAAGGATTTTCGTAGTACTCTATTGTCAATGGTTTATAATATATGATGATGGTGTAAAATAATGCACATTTTATTGGTAAATTGACTAAGTGCAATGGTTGTGGTCCAATTGAGTGGTCCCTTTGTTGTGCTTTTTGCCTTCTATATGTATGTATGTTTGGTTGAATTTACATGTGTATTATATTTTAGAAATGTATTAAATAAAGGTTATATTTTAGTAATGTATTTATATGTGTGTGCAGGGCATTGAATATGGATCAACCATTTGATGTCTATACACCATGGAGGGCTATTCATTACACATAGTGACACACATGTGGAATATGCTGAAGGATTGAAAAAAGGGTCTCAGATGTTGATCCTAATACTTTTTGCTATTTTTGATATGCATAAGTATGCCCAAAATCTTGGTATTACGAATGTGGCAAAAAAATTTTCACAGGTTCCTTATATGGAACTTCATAATGGCTTTTGTCCATTTAAAGAAGATGTTAGGGCTATACGTGACTAGTTAGAGTTTGCCTTTGAAATGTTAATATACATATATGTGAAGCATATTGAAGAAGCTAGTAAGGAACAAGTTGATGAGGTTCAAGGTAATGAAGGTGATGATGAGTATGAGTTTTATAAAGAAGGTGATGAAAAGGTTGGAGTAGATGACAATATTTTTATGAGGACTATGTTGATTTGGTAGGGAATAGTGAATTTGATAGGTATGAAAGATCATCCTCCCCCATTAACCCATCCTCTCGCATTGACCCACCCACCTACATTGTCTCATCCACTCACATTGATCAATCTAGTGTAAATCCATGAGTAGAACACATCAAATTGGGTACCCACTTGCTTTAAGCATAATATAAAAAGTGAGAAAAGTGATTATGGGCACTCTGATGTCATGTGCTGATGGAAAAATAAATGTTTGAATCGCATACAAAACATACGTAGTAGAAAAATTAACGGATCTACTTCATTCGCAATTGATAACATATACTATGTAAATTTCAGAATTCAAGAATAAGAAAGTGTACCTTGGTGTAGTGAATTTCAAAACAAAATATTAGAAGTACTTAGGAATACTTTTAATCTTCACTCCAATTCCACTAATGCCCAAAAAGTGTGGTCTTTCAATCAGTTATATGAATTTGTTAAAGAGAGAGTTAGAGAGTGTCCAACACTCACATACAAACCATTTCATGTATCTTATTAATTCTGTATGTTTCTCTCTTTATAACTGATTATCTAATTGGGCTAGCCTTTTGAGCCTTTCCAATTGAGCTTTAGTATGTAGGTTGGAGTAGGACCAAAAAGGAACAAATAAGACATTAACTCTAATGGGCCTTGGGCTTTTCTGTTAACTCTTGACAAGTCCAAAATTATCATTAATTATATTTAATGTCACTATATAAATATAATTGCACTCTAAACCTTATTAATAAATTATATCCCAATACTTTATTGTATATGCAACCCCTTCATAAAATATTCGTAGTAACACAAAGTCATAAATGTAGACTGCCACTTTGTAGATTACTATATCTTAATCCTTAAGTACCCGGTTTAATCTTTCAAGTTATTCATCATATATTTATGAAATCCAATTTCATAAATATATACTTTAGTAACTATTTACTAAAGTAGTTAGACCTAACATTCTGAATAACAAACATATTAAACTTATTTCAATGGAATATTTTGTATCTTCGTTTAAAGACTATGAATTCCATCTTAAGAATAAATGTTTTATCAACATTAAATATGGTTGCCCAACATACTGAGTTTTTTACCGTTACTTTAGATCTCACTCTTGATATATCAAAACAACTTACACTTCATGATTAAATCTATTATTCTCTTAGAATTAAGAATTCATGTAAATATAAGTCGTGAGATTTATTATTCATTTGACAGTCGTTAGGAGAATAATAAATTTCATAGCAGTTCAATTCAATATGTCTTAACTCTTAAAATATATCAACATTTCAACTAGAAGTCTCCACTTCCATAATCAAGACAAATCATCTTAATTGATATATTATAATTTTCACAAATGAAATGCTCAATTTCATCACCGACTACGAACTAAAATTATGAATTTACAAAGAACTTGTAATTTATATCTTTTGTGACTTTTCACATAAATTATATGCTATGCATCTTGTGAACTATATGATAATGTTCGAATATTCATGTTAGCATTATTTTAGATAATAATAAAACAACTTTATCAATCACAATATTAAGTGATATATAATATAATACTTAATATCATATATAACATCATATAATAGGATCTAAGGGCACTAATCCTAACAATCTCTCACTTACCCTAATGACTATTGTGCACTAATCTAACTCTCATTCTCTCCAAATGTGACTAAAAAATCCTTTGAGACAAGACTTTAGTAAAGGGATCTGCTAAATTATTTGCATTTTCAATTTTTGCAACTACTACATCTCCATGAGTAACAATGTCTCGAATGATATGGTACTTTCTCTCAATGTGCTTTCCTTTCTTATGATTCCTTGGATCTTTAGGTTATGCAACCGCTTCACTATTGTCACAAAACAATGTAATAGGAACTTACTCTATTCTCACTACACCAAGATCATAAAGGAATTTCTTGAGCCAGACAGCTTCTTTTGTCGTTTCAGGCTAACTTTATTCTAGGGATCAAGCTTTGGCGAGATCGCAAGAATAAGATGTTAGACTTATCACAAGCTGGATATATAGATAAGGTTCTAGAATAGTTTAGCATGCAAAACTCCTAGAAATGATTGTTTCCTTTCAGATATGGAGTTCCTCTGTCTGATGACCAAAGGCCTAAGACTCAAGAGGAAGAAAATATGATGAGAGAAGTTCCTTATGCTTATGTAGTGGAAAGTCTCATGTATGCCATGCTTTGTACTAGACCAGATATCTGTTATTTAGTTGGCATGGTCAGCGAATATCAATCAAATTGAGGGCCAAAACATTGGCAAGCTGTGAAGCATGTTCTCAAGTATCTATGGAGAACGAGAGATTATATATAGATGTTAGACTTATCACAAGCTGGATATACAGATAAGGTTCTAGAATAGTTTAGCATGCAAAACTCCAAGAAATGATTGTTTCCTTTCAGATATGGAGTTCCTTTGTCTGATGACCAAAGGCCTAAGACTCAAGAGGAAGAAAATATGATGAGACAAGTTTCTTATGCTTTTGTAGTGGGAAGTCTCATGTATGCCATGCTTTGTACTAGACCAGATATCTGTTATTTAGTTGGCATAGTCAGCCGATATCAATCAAATTGAGGACCAAAACATTGGCAAGCTGTGAAGCATATTCTCAAGTATCTATGGAGAGCGAGAGATTATATGCTTGTTTATCGATGTGAGGATTTGATTTCCATTGGCTATACAGATTTAGATTTTCCATCAAAACTTGATTCTAGAAAGTCCACTTCAAGTTGTGTGGTCACCTTCAGAGGTAGAGCCATAAGTTGGAGGAGTGTTAAGCAATCTTGTATTGCAGACTCCACCATGGAAGCTGAATATGTTGCTGCTTGTGAAACGACAAAAGAAGCTGTCTGGCTCAAGAAATTCCTTTATGATCTTGGTGTAGTGAGAATAGAGTAAGTTCCTATTACATTGTTTTGTGACAATAGTGAAGCGGTTGCATAACCTAAAGATCCAAGGAATCATAAGAAAGGAAAGCACATTGAGAGAAAGTACCATATCATTCGAGACATTGTTACTCATGGAGATGTAGTAGTTGCAAAAATTGAAAATGCAAATAATTTAGCAGATCCCTTTACTAAAGTCTTGTCTCAAAGGATTTTTTAGTCACATTTGGAGAGAATGAGAGTTAGATTAGTGCACAATAGTCATTAGGGTAAGTGAGAGATTGTTAGGATTAGTGCCCTTAGATCCTATTATATGATGTTATATATGATATTAAGTATTATATTATATATCACTTAATATTGTGATTGATAAAGTTGTTTTATTATTATCTAAAATAATGGTAACATGAATATTCGAACATTATCATATAGTCCACAAGATGCATAGCATATAATTTATGTGAAAAGTCACAAAAGATATAAATTACAAGTTCTTTGTAAATTCATAATTTTAGTTCGTAGTCGGTGATGAAATTGAGCATTTCATTTGTGAAAATTATAATATATCAATTAAGATGATTTGTCTTGATTATGAAAGTGGAGACTTCTAGTTGAAATGTTGATATATTTTAAGAGTTAAGACATATTGAATTGAACTGCTATGAAATTTATTATTCTCCTAACGACTGTCAAATGAATAATAAATCTCACGACTTATATTTACATGAATTCTTAATCCTAAGAGAATAATGGATTTAATCATGAAGTGTAAGTTGTTTTGATATATCAAGAGTGAGATCTAAAGTAACGGTAAAAAACTCAGTATGTTGGGCAACCATATTTAATGTTGATAAAACATTTATTCTCAAGATGGAATTCATAGTCTTTAAACGAAGATACAAAATATTCCATTGAAATAAGTTTAATATGTTTGTTATTCAGAATGTTAGGTCTAACTACTTTAGTAAATAGTTACTAAAGTATATATTTATGAAATTGGATTTCATAAATATATGATGAATAACTTGAAAGATTAAACCGGGTACTTAAGGATTAAGATATAGTAATCTACAAAGTGGCAGTCTACATTTATGACTTTGTGTTACTACGAATATTTTATGAAGGGGTTGCATATACAATAAAGTATTGGGATATAATTTATTAATAAGGTTTAGAGTGCAATTATATTTATATAGTGACATTAAATATAATTAATGATAATTTTGGACTTGTCAAGAGTTAACAGAAAAGCCCAAGGNATAAAAACAAATAAATACTATGTTTCATCCCAGCTCCAGCTAGTGTTTTTAATAAGCAAATAAATAACAAACTCAGTCATTGTTTTCAATCATAAACATTCATTTTGAGGGGCGGGGGCGGGGGGGGGGGGGGTGTGGGGAACAAAACATAAGCTGAATTCACATGATAAACATAAAATTAACAATAGTTCTTAAAAAGATAAAGAAACTAGTAACTTAGTCCAGTTATGATATCCATTAGGACCATTACATCAAGTCATAGACTCGCTAGTTCAAAAAGCTACAAAATAAATCCCACAAGTCTAGGACCATTACAAACCATTTCAGCAAGTTAAATGTTTAGAAAGCTGATAAATTAATACAACAAGTCTAGGAAATTATAATAGTTCAAAAAGCTACTAAATTAATCTAACAAGTCTAGGAAATTCTAATAGCCAAAAAGATGTTAGACATCAACATCATCAAAAACAAAAGCTTGAACTTCAATTTTTCAACATAAAACTAATCCCTCATAGTTGTGACACAACTTCCATCCTCTTTGTTAGGATCCACATCATCAAGAATTTTTTGAATTGTACAATCTCTTGGCATAGTCGAAGACCCTACAACAAAAATGAATTTAAAAAATGGAATAAACTTCATTAAATTATAACTAGCAAATATAAAAATACAATTTTGATTTCATTTTATAAATACAATTGCTAATCTTTGATTTCAGTCCATAACTAATTTTAAGCACACATCAATGCCTCTATAGTCTTGGAATGAAGATGACTACGATGTGGACTTAACAGTCTCCCACTAGTGCAAAAGGTAGATTCTGAAGCAACAATTGTGACAAAAATGACAAAAATATCCCTTACAATTATTTGTAAAGTAGGATATTTGAGACCATTACTTTTCCACCATGCCAAAATATCAAAGTCCTCATTCCCCTTTAACACTTCCTCATTAATGTAATGATCAAATTCCATTCTAACACTCCATATTTTCTTGAAATACTGTTGACAAACAAATCAAAAGATGCAAGGGAGTTTTGGAACCTATTTTTAAATTGTGCCACATCATTTGAAGTAGTTGTAGGCATATGAGAACTTCCTTCATTATTTATAGGGGCCACATCTGCATTTTCATACTCAACAAGTTATTCATAACAAAGATTCTTAATAGTTTCTATTTGGAAATCAAAATTTCTATCATAAATGTTAGAATAATAAAACTCCAACAACTTTATCTTATATCTTGGATCCAAGATGGCAGCAACACCCATAACAACATTAATATCAGCCCAATAAGAATCAAATTTAGCAAGCATACTTGCTATCATTCTACTTATCATCTCATTTAAGGAAAAATTCTATTCATTCAATGCTATTTTCAACTCACATATACTAAAGTAAAATACATATTAGTTTATGATATTTATGACCAGAGAATAACTCAGTCACACTATAGAACAACTCTAACCTCTCACAAATGCCTTTGGCTATGTCCTAATCCTTACTAAGTGTCAAACAAGTATAAGATGCTTCACGTTTAGCCAAACAAGAGAAAAAAAAATTATAATACAAAACAGTAGAAAACATTAAGTAAGTTGAATTCCAATATGTCTTACAATCTATGAGCAACTCTTTGGTGTATTAAACACATAATTGACGTGCATTTTCATCAAATTTTTGCCTCCTTTTTGGAAATTAAGTCTAATAAATCACACTATCACGAATCTTTTCAATACCATCACCAGTAAGAGACAACCCATCTTGGATAATCAAATTTAAAATATGTGCAATACATCTCATATGCAACATTGACCCATGCAAAATAAGAGAACTAATGTCAAGCTTGTTCAAGAGAAGTTTCATCATGTCATCATTAGTACTACAATTATAAACAGTTACCATGGACAACTTCTTATCAATGTTCCACTCTAAAAAAACAATCTACAAAGAAATCAGTAAGAACATCTTTCATGTGTGGAGAAGGAACATAGACAAACCTAGAAAATAATAGGAATAATTTTAACATAACTCAATAAACACTATAATTAATGACATATGATACAATTCATTTGGCTTAATAAATCACATTTTCATATTGTAGTAACAGAGAATTACCTTTAAACTTGGTTTTGCAAGGTCCAAGTTTGATCGATAAAGTGAGCAGTAATAATCATGAACCCTCTCTTTTTGTTACTTGAAGTCCACATATCAATTGTGATTGCTATTCTACTTCCATTCTTGTCCATCGTCTTCAAAGCTTTCTCCTTCTCTTCATCATAAATGTTAAGAATGTCACTCTTCAAAGTGTTTCTTGAAACAACTTTAAACATGGGTTGAAGAGAACCCACAAATTCTCTAAACCCAATGTGCTCAACCATTGAAATTGGTTATTTATGTAGGATGATCATGTGAACAAGATTTCTCCTCACTTTAACTTGATCAAAATGGTAAGAATTTAAACTCATCTCTCCATCTATCTTATTTTGTTGTTTAAGTAATACTTGCTATCGCATATCCCCTATATCTTTAAATTTCAACCGTAGACATCTCCTTACATGACCACGCAAATGGCTTATGCCTTATTTAGGATCACCCAAGTAATACTTGTGACAATGATGACTTTAAGCTTTAAGTTTTCCATTAACTTTATTTTTTTTATTTTTTATTTTTATTTTAATATGAGACCAAACTAAGGTACACTTCCTTTTCCTTTTGTATCCTCATCCTTATCCCCATTCATAACATCAATTGGAGAACTATTTCCCTCAACATTCATAGTGAGTAAGGGGTCCTCTTCCTCTTCCGCTACCACCAAGTCCACCACCAAGGATTGCGAACTCTCAGTTGGTTCAGAAATTTGAGAGTTAGGAATTCTATCAAAAAAAAAAAAAAATATTCACAAAATAGAATAACTATATAGACATATATCAATTTTAAAAAAAATTCCAATCAAAATTACACATGATTACCTACAAATTCATACATTTACTCATTGTTTAATGAATATAAAGGTGATGATGAGCATGAGGGTGAGCTGGTAAAAGACGACAATGGCAAGGGTGATCGTGAGAGTGGCGAAGGAGAATGCCAAGCTAGCAAGGGATGACATATGGTTTTTAAGGTAAAGCATACGCCTAGCGAGGGAGAATTAGATTTGTTTGTCTCCCATTCCCTTTTAAGCACAAATACACAATAATTTCATATTTCCATTTCAAAATCACAAACACAACATAGAAATCCTAAATAATTTTCAAGATGAAATAAATAAAAAACATAAAATCCTAAATAATATCACACACATATACAATAATTTCAAAATTTTCATTTTCCCTTTCAAAATCACAAACACAAATATAGAATTCCTAAATATTTTTCATGATGAGATTACAAAAAAAAAATGTGAAAAAGTAAAACACTAAATAATATCACACAAATAGACAAAATTTTAGATTTCCCATTTTCCCTTTTAAAATCATGAACACAAATATAAAAATCCTAAATATTTTTCAAATATCACATTTGACAATGAAATCCGTGTTAGTGAAAACATTAAAAAAAAAAGGAGAAAAGTTAAAAAAAAAAAAAATTTGGGTCACAATAATCACTTGACAAAAAAAAAAATCGTGAAAATAAGAAAAACACAAGCACACCAAAAAAAAAAAAAAAAACCAAGTAATTTTAGAAAGGAAGATATTATTTATCTATTTTAACTACAAACACAACCATACAATTTCACAATATAGAAATCCTAATTATTTTTACAATGAGGGAGACAACAAAACTCGAAAAAGAAGAAGAGAAAAGATAAAGGATAAAAGGAAATACCCAAGTCAGTGATTCATGGTGACAGAGGGGGAGAAGAACGTGTGGTGTCAAAGGCAAGGTGGAGACTTGGCGGTTGAGAGTGAGAGAAGGGTGGCTGTGATGTGAATGTGCTAAAAGTAATGAGTGAGATTAGGGTTTGAAAAATAAATAAAGTATGATATATATACTTAGGGATTTTTAAAATTATATAATATTAATATATGTATATGGGTTGGATATGGGGTGGGTAAGACTAATACCCACACTCGCACCAAACCCATTACAAGTGGGATTTTTAAAACCCACCTGTCTCATTTGTTTTACGGATCATGTAAATCCTGCCCTATTAGGGTTGGGTATACAGACCAATTTTTGCCATCTCTACTTACAATTTGTAAATCATCTTGTGAGATTCATTCTTAACAATTAACATGGATATCCATGCTTGATTCTATAAGACTGCACAACCATTTTAAACTCCTTATGGTCACTAAACAAGATTCCCTTTATAAAAATGGGGTCAAGCATATCTACCTCAGCCTTAAATTTAGTGTACTTGGGGTGCTCTTAATGATCCTCAAAGTTAACAAGTGTGCACATTGTTAGGATTGTGCCCTTAGATCCTATTTATGATTTTATATGATATTAAGTATAATTATTATACTAATATTTGATTGATAAAGTTGTTTTATTATTATCTAAAATAATGGTAACATGAATATTCGAACATTATCATATAGTCCAAAGATGCATAGCATATAATTTATGTGAAAAGTCACAAAAGATATAAATTACAAGTTCTTTGTAAATTCATAATTTTAGTTCGTAGTCGTGATGAAATTGGGCATTTCATTTGTGAAAATTATAAATATCAATAAGATGATTTTCTTGATTATGAAGTGGAGACTTCTAGTTGAAATGTTGATATTTTTAAGAGTTAAGACATATTGAATTGAACTGCTATGAAATTTATTATTCTTCTAACGACTGTCAAATGAATAATAAATCTCACGACTTATATTTACATGA
This sequence comes from Quercus suber, assembly GCF_002906115.3. Lineage (NCBI taxonomy): Eukaryota > Viridiplantae > Streptophyta > Magnoliopsida > Fagales > Fagaceae > Quercus > Quercus suber. Next base: position 106,930 of record NW_027070255.1, read on the forward strand.
ATTCTTAATCTAAGAGAATAATGATTAATCATGAAGTGTAAGTTGTTTTGATATATCAAGAGTGAGATCTAAAGTAACGGTAAAAAACTCAGTATGTTGGGCAACCATATTTAATGTTGATAAAACATTATTCTAAGATGGAATTCATAGTCTTTAAACGAAGATACAAAATATTCCATTGAAATAAGTTTAATATGTTTGTTATTCAGAATGTTAGGTCTAACTACTTTAGTAAATAGTTACTAAAGTATATATTTATGAAATTGGATTTCATAAATATATGATGAATAACTTGAAAGATTAAACCGGGTACTTAAGGATTAAGATATAGTAATCTACAAAGTGGCAGTCTACATTTATGACTTTGTGTTACTACGAATATTTTATGAAGGGGTTGCATATACAATAAAGTATTGGATATAATTTATTAATAAGGTTAGAGTGCAATTATATTTATATAGTGACATTAAATATAATTAATGATAATTTGGACTTGTCAAGAGTTAACAGAAAAGCCCAAGGCCCATTAGAGTTAATGTCTTATTTGTTCCTTTTTGGTCCACTCCAACCTACATACTAAAGCTCAATTGGAAAGGCTCAAAAGCTAGCCCAATTAGATAATCAGTTATAAAGAGAGAAACATACAGAATTAATAAGATACATGAAATGGTTTGTATGTGAGTGTTGGACACTCTCTAACTCTCTCTCTTAACAAATTCATATAACTGATTGAAAGACCACACTTTTTGGGCATTAGTGGAATTGGAGTGAAGATTAAAAGTATTCCTAAGTACTTCTAATATTTTGTTTTGAAATTCACTACACCAAGGTACACTTTCTTATTCTTGAATTCTGAAATTTACATAGTATATGTTATCAATTGCGAATGAAGTAGATCCGTTAATTTTTCTCGTATGTTTTGTATGCGATACAACATTTATTTTTCCATCAAATGGTATCATAGTGGTCTTCAATTTCGGAATTTGTATAACATGTTTTGTGAAATTTTGGAATTAGAGATAATAGTTTCATGATGTTAGAAAATTATATATGTATTTAATTTTCTGCATGGTTGGAGAAACTATGGCTTGATAAAAACTGATATTGATGTTATGATTGTTTAAATTTGAATTCAAGTATGTTGAATAGAACTTTAAGGCTATAACATCAATGAAATTTAGTTTTGATATCAAATTCTATCTATTATGTTCATATAGGTGGTTGTTTGTTCAAGAAAAACCGTTGAAAACTGTTTACATCTGTTTTTTAAAAACTGAAAACACGGGTTTTTCGTGGGTAACATTCTTGCGAAATTACTCCTGAAAATGCCTCTGAAGTACAAAACTTTTTGCTTGTAAACTTTACTCGCAAACTAGTCGCGAAAGTTTTTATTTGAATTTTGTTTTTCACTATTTTCCCTTTAACTCATTTTCACGGGAAGAGCTTAGTCACGAGATTCTCGTGAAAATGCCTCTGAAGGGAATTTTGAATTTTTCTAAGTTTTTCAGATTAGTATAAAGTGCAAGGCGTGTGTGATTAGTTACACATGTTTACACAAAAAATTAAAACCCTTTAATTTAACATCTAGTAGGGGAGAGATATAAGGGATTGGATCTCATGGCCTCTACTCTTGATTCATACTAGTGTGAAATATATACTTTGTCTTTGCTTCGAGCTGTAGTATTCCATGTAAAGAGTGTTTATTTCATGGTCCTACAAGATTGAATTTCCTGGTTCATTGTGGTTTGATCAAACACCTTATTTTAGCTACGAGCTTTGCATTCCATGCGGAGGGTGCTTTGTATCATGGTATTACAAAATAAGCCTGTAATGAATTAAAAATGAATGTTTTTTTAATTTTTTTTTTTTTTTTTGTGTGTGGATTGGATTTCAAAATTGGGCCCTAGTTCAGGAAATTATAATTGATTTTTTTTTGTTTTTTTTGGAGATTAGGCCCTAGTTCGGGCCTTTAGGTGTCAAGAAAACTAAAAATTGGAAGAAAAAAAAAATTGAGGGGCACGGTGGGGCAAGGTCCCGCAGGGGTCCATAGGGGCTGGTATGTGGGCAAAGAATCCCCCCATTTAGTTAATAGGGTGAGTTCAAGTGATAGGGGGCGAGTGACAGGGCAAGGTAGCTCTAGGATAACGATACCTTCCCCAAACCTGCCTTGTTGTCATTTCTAATTGTGAGTGGTATATTTATGCCTCATAGGACCGCTAAGAAAACTCTTTGCTAGTGAAAAGCTATCGTGGAAAACGTACATGTTCTAGGGCTTTTCATAGTAGGATGGTGTCTGCAAGGTGAATTGGTTGCATGGCTAGAGTTGCATGGATTGCAAGATATGTATTTCAATTTCCATTACACTATAATAATACATGTGGATATTACAATTGGTATTATATTAAACAGAATAAGAAACTGCCTACTATCACAAAACGATTGTCACTACAATCTTTGATAATGACTAAACTACAATTCACCTATTCTAAATACAAGTTCTTTCCTTGGTCTTTTGCTTTTACTAAATAAACTAAAATGACCACCAAAACAACAAACCAACTTAAATGCATCAACTGTATGTTCATAGCAGTCTTTTTATCTTTTAAATCAACAATCTTCATCTGATATGCATTATTACTCTTCTTTGTCCATGCTGTTTTCTGCCTGGGTTATTATATGTCCATGCTACAATTTACAATACTTCATAGTAAGTTTTTACAATTTTGATTACTATAATGAACTCACACAACTTTTAAAAATACAACTAACCACTCACAACTTTAAAGTAAACAAAAAAAAAAAAAAATAGAGAACAATAGACAAAATTGTAGATGTGTTGTATCAAAGGATAGTTGTTTCAATAGCTTTGAAGCAGGCTTGGTATCATTACTGCTAAATTCTAGATGAGTTGTGTCAAAACAATTTGGCTATCTGAAATCTGTCTTTATGTGTTCACCTCATAGCAAATGGTAAACCTAAGGAAAACTTATGTGAAACTCTCTACTGTCCTTATGGGTTCACATGAACCCACCAAAGGGTCTTTGGGTTACCTAAAGCACAACTCATGTTCAAATCCATAAATGTAACTAGCAAATTTCATGTGCAATTTAGTATGTAGTTGTACAAGAATGTAGCAAATTCCACAAAGGCAACTAACAAATTCTTTGGATGCACAAGTTTATATGCAATTGTGAAAATTAGTAAACCAATAAATTTTTCTTCACCTTTCATTTTCTTTTCACGACAAGCTAAACAAATGAGAAAAGGGTTTACTACACAATACCACTTCATATGAATTTTGATTTTGATTTATGCTTCTCAATTAGGCATGTGTCAATGCAATAAATTAACAAAGACTGAAGTCTGGTTTAATATTACTAAAAGATAGAAGTCTATATATTTTTACGAACATCCAAAAGATCAAAATCTTCTAATTGGATACACACAATAATTAGTGATTCTAGGTGCAATGTTTGGACTTCTTTGTACCTAAATCAATGATTTACATGGTAGCTTATAGTTATATACACATCAATAATACATATCCTAATTCTTGCAAGAACTAATTTATGCACATATCCTAATGCACAATTCAACTCTTTTTACCATAACTAACATAGAAACACCCCCCCCCCCCAAAAAAAAATTGTCAAAGAGAGAGAAAGCAAACCCAATGACAGCAATGAATCCCCAACAAATCCAAATCCAATAATGACAAGAAAAAGCGAAATCCAAAAAAAGAGAGAAATAGTTTTCATTGTGCTCGCTATTGTGGCTACAGATGTGCCGCTATTGTGGAGCTGATCTGGTCGAACTGATGGTTTTGAGGTGTGCGTTCACAATGGGTCTTTGCCTTGCAAGCTGGGAGGGAGCTGCCTCTGTGGGGTTTTGATTTGGGATTTTAAAACATAGGCTAAAACGGTGTAGTTTTAGGCTTTGAGTTTTGTGTTTTAATATTGGGCAAAACAATACTGTTTGACTATGACAAGTATGCTTTTATTTTTCATTGAAACGGTGTAGTTGTGGGACTGATGTGGCAAAAATAAAACATGTTAGCATGGTGATGTGTTAGTTAATGACAAAAACTAACCAGGGAGTGCGAATTGCTAACGGAACAAAACTTTATGATGTAAAATCCAAACAACTTCAAACTTCAAAGGTATAATTTGCAATTAACCTTTAATCCTACTATCTAATTAGATTTGTATAGAACTCTAACACACAACCCATTCATAATTGAGTCACTATGTAAATAAATTAAACAATTTCAGTTTGTATCATCCATCTTTGCATTTGAAGTGCCAATAAAGACTTTTTTAATAAGGACATCCTACAATTATAAAAGCTTGGAATTTTCATCCTAGACTATTATAATTTATAACAATATGAATGTGCTCCTTCCCTCAATATCATTTGAATCTTAACATTAACCCATCCAAAAACGACATTGTTTTTTTATGGGGAAAAAAAACATAATTTCTAGTTGAGTTAACAAGAAAAACATAACATACCATAATGAAAGGAGTATATTGAGATCCTTGAAATAATCAAGTGTAAATTACTAGTTTTAAAAGTTAAGTAGCCAATTTAGAAGCAACCCTGTACTTAATTGGTATAAAGTACATTTTACCTTAAAGTGCAAAAGTTAAGTATGGTTACTTACACATACATCAAGTTTTCCAATGATATTCAAACACATTGTTGCATTACCCAATGAAGCATAAATAGTACTCCCTCCATCCTATTTTGTTAAGAATGTTTAGAAAATCCAACTTTTTAAGTGAAAATTATTAAATTCATTGTCTTTTACATAAAAAATATACGAGTGTTTAAAAAAAAAAAATACCCTCCTTAATTTAAACATTGGCGAAGAGGGGTATTGACTATTGACTTTTTGAATAAATTGTATGTTAGGAAATTTATAATTTGAATTTTCAAAGAAAACTTCAATTTGGGACATCCCAAAATGGAATAGATACCAAACAATTTGGGATAAATGAAGTATTATCTTTTTCAAAGACAATTAAATTTAGACGTATTGACTATTGACTTTTTGAATAAATTGTATGTTAGGAAATTTATAATTTGAATTTTCAAAGAAAACTTCCTTTTGGGACATCCCAAAATGGAATAGATACCAAACAATTTGGGATAAATGGAGTATTATCTTTTTCAAAGACAATTAAATTTGTTTAAATTTAATTGAAAAACCTAATATACCACTCCCACTGAAATATACCTAAATTTTACCCTAGCTTAAATTTACTAGAATTTATTTTATCCTATCATGTAACCTGCTAGTTGTTATTTTTTTTTTAATTTTTTTTAATGTGATCCTTTACTATTCCTTTGATGGATACTCTACTATTCCTTTCAAATGAATAGTAAAGGATCCACACTAAATAAAAAAATAAAATAAAATAAAAAATAAAAAGAAGAAGAAGAAGAAGAAAAGGTAGCAGATAAGGCATGAAAACGTAAATAGACGTGCATACGGGTGTATTACGAATTTGCAAGTAAAATTTAGAACTAAATGAATGGCTATATATATTAATTTATTTATTTTATTCTATTTCAAATTTGTAACATAGTTATTTTTTCTTGATATAATTTTATAAGATAAAGAATTCAAATTATTAAGCATTAAATATTTTTATTATATATTTTTCTTCAATTTTTAGTTATGTTTTCAAGTAAAATATATAACAAAGTGAATAAAGGAATTGATGTTTAATATATTCATTCATTCACTTATTACTTAGCCAAAAAAAATTTATTTATTGTTACATAGTATTATAAGTTAAAATGATTTGACTTTGTTCACTTAAAATTCAATACACACACATCATATATGACAATAAGATCTTGTGAGACCAGAAAGTCAGGCAGCCTCGGCCCACCTCAAACCAGGCCCAGAGACCCATGCCGAGGATGCATGTGGGGTTCGAGGATAAAAGTACGATGTCCAGCCCCCAAGGAACAGGTCTAAGGACGACCCCATCCTCCGACATTCGAGACCTCAGAAATACACGAGCACCCAACCGCCAAAGAGGGGTCTTCTTAAATATCCGAGGAGGAAAGGGCAAGCGCCATGCGTCGACAACGGGAGCACGGTGAAGGAGCAAGTCTAAGGCGAGCTGTCACCTCCACATTAAATGCCCTCAACTAACGTCCTGACCGCATTAATGAGGAGGGGATTACAGAACAGTATTGCCTTGGTTGCCGCAACCCACAGGAAGAACGGGAAGGTGGCTGATGGGATAAGTACTCAAGTGGTGGCCTAGTTGCTCAACAAATGTAGGGCCGTGATCAAATGGGGAAATGAGTATATAATGTAAGGGATCCCTCTTAAGGAAGGGGGTGGTTTTTTTGGAGAAAGGAAAAGAGGAAGGAAGTCATAAGAATAGCAAGCTCGCCGGAGAAAGGTCAAGGAGCATCATTGTCCACGTTCACCTGAGAACTACCAAGCGTGATCGTTGCACCCCTTATTAGGGCCTAGTTCTTGACCCCGCTCTCTACAAATTAATTGCAGGGCTAGCTGGACTTGGGTCTATTCCCGTAATACACAGGGAGGCCTGAACCTGGTCCCTACAAATCTAATTAATCAAATTAAAAAATCAAAATTATAATAAAAACATGAACATTTTGACATTTAATATAAATAATAAAACATAGAACTATAAATTTTGATTTTAATAAGTTAATTGTAGTATATAATGACATATCTTAACAGAATAAATAATTGCATTATCAATAAAAGTATTGAAGTTTAATCAAATTAAAATATTTTTATATAAGTATAATAAAAAAAATATTTAATACGTTTAATTATAGTAAACATGTATTTTTGAGATTTTTTTTTTTTTTGAAGAAATTTTTAGTGTATTTTATTTCGCATGGCAAACAGAAATTTTTTTTAAGTTATCAGTCCAGCAAGTTTTCGAACTATGTTTCCTTTTATTTGGTAATGCAACAAGAAATTTTTTCGTCAAGCCCAAGCCAATATCAGCGCATTTATTTGTTCCCTTCCATAAAATGGTCTTTGTAACTGTGCCCTAAATTTTTTCAACCCAAAGGCAATGAAGGCCCATGACTATTGGATGCAGTCCTCCAGCAATGAGGAATGTGGTGCAAAGTGTGCACTTCTCTCAAGGGTAAATTGTTGAAAAGTTTGTTTACACGTTTATCTATAATACATTCAGCCAAATTTTTTTTTTTTTTTT
>NW_027070255.1:114395-272632 GCF_002906115.3 Quercus suber
CGAATTGGAGTTGGTTTAATTTTCATTTCACCATCATATATAATATATTATTTTTAGCAATTTGATTTAATAAAATTGCACTTTGCCCCCCTCAACAATATTATTGATATTTTTAAAAGCTATAAAAAAAATTAGTCCAACAACAAAAATTAAGTCCAAACAACAACCCAAAAAAAAAAAAAAAAAAAAAAAAACACAGAAAAATAGCTTCCAAAACCCAGAAAATCAATTCTAAACTTCCTATGTACACACCACCAAAAATAGTCTCAAAACCCAGCAACAAACCACCGAAAATCCCTCAAAATATCCTTGCAAATCCACTGCTGAGATCGTGTGTGGTGGTTTGCGTTGGCGTTGGCTAGGTTCCATGGTGGAACAGGGAGGCTTTGCCTTGTTTGGATCGAAGTCTAGGCTCTGATCGGGTTTAAATTCAGAGATAAAGCAGAGAATGAAGTTGTTGAGCGCTGTAGTTAGAGGTGATGAGGTTGAAAAGCTCGAGCCATGGAGGTTTTGAGAGCAGAATATCAGAGAGAGGTAGAAGCTTCTAGACCGTGTTAAGAAAGATAGAGAGACAGTGGGAGAGAAAGACAGAGGGAGAGTGAGAGTGAGAAATAATTAAAAAAAAATTGTAAGATTGAATTTATTCAATCACTTTGTTGGCTTTATTCCGTACCAAATTTGCTTGTAATTCAGCATTTAGAAACTCTGTATTTAGGTGAGAATCATGTAAGGGTAGTGTGTGAGAGAGTATGAAGAAAAGCTCAAAACTGTGCAATCAAGAAGAGCCTCGCAATTGTATCTCGCGACTGGTGATTTGCCAAAGGTGGCACACGTGTGAAGCATGCAGGGGTAGCTAAATAGTCACACCAGCTATTGCACTACATGACAAAACCTCCAGTCTTGCCAGATAGTTAGCTCGCAACTCAAACTCGCGACTCATTCCAGTCGCGAGCTTGAGTCGCCAAATCACCTTGTTTGGTTGTAACTGACTCTTCGCATTTCATACACACCCTACTATAAATACACTTATACCCATAAAATATAGAGAGCTTCTAGAGAGAATTTTGAAAGAGAAATCCTAGAGAAAAAAAAAAAAAGATTGACTCATCCACAATTTTCATCATTTGATTCTCCAAATTCCTCTATTTTCACCCTCTCCATTGTTACATCCTTGAGAGGTACATTAGCCAAATCCTTATCTCATCATACCCATATCTGTGAGAAGGCTTTTTGGTGCTTGGGAAGCAGTTAAGAAGGGACCAATTCATTTTGGTTGATGCAATAGGCTATTGCAGGATTCGGTAAGCTAGAGAAGACAAAGTTCGGCGTAACTCTATTGGAGCAAGAAGCTTGGAGGGCTTAAGTGCACTGGGTAGATTAGGCTTGGAGGGTCTTCTACTATTCATGTATCCCAACTTTATTCTCTAGTGGATTATTGACTGCTTAGAGGGCGATGAAGAGATTTTTCGCCGAGAATTTCGATTTCCTCTTCAATAATACATCGTTGTGTTGTCTTTGTATTTGCATCTCTCTTCTCTTAATCTTTGTCTTTTAATTACTGCTGTGGTTGTGATTAATTTTAGTTTAGATTGTTTTACCAACTCTATTTTAGCTTATTTTCATATTCTGCACATATATTGTTTGATTATAAGCTTGTGTTAGTAATTTGTAAATTGAGGGTCTAAACGTTCATAGATGTTTTACACACTATTTGAACATTAAAAAATGAATAAAAATATTAATGAAAGAATATTTAAATGAAGTTATAAAAAAAAATAGAATGTTTGATGTTTGGTATATTGTAAAATGAAGTGTTAAAATTGTAAAAGTAGTGTTTTAAGATTGTAAGAACAACTGCATTAATCCATGGATAGTCTTGTAAAATACAAAAAGCAGCTCATTTTACATATTTTGATAAAAAAAAAAAAAAAACAACTATAACAATTTCAGTTTGTATCATCCATCTTTGCATTTGAAGTGCCAATAAAGACTTTTTTAATAAGGACATCCTACAATTATAAAAGCTTGGAATTTTCATCCTAGACTATTATAATTTATAACAATATGAATGTGCTCCTTCCCTCAATATCATTTGAATCTTAACATTAACCCATCCAAAAACGACATTGTTTTTTTATGGGGAAAAAAAACATAATTTCTAGTTGAGTTAACAAGAAAAACATAACATACCATAATGAAAGGAGTATATTGAGATCCTTGAAATAATCAAGTGTATAAATTACTAGTTTTAAAAGTTAAGTAGCCAATTTAGAAGCAACCTTGTACTTAATTGGTATAAAGTACATTTTACCTTAAAGTGCAAAAGTTAAGTATGGTTACTTACACATACATCAAGTTTTCCAATGATATTCAAACACATTGTTGCATTACCCAATGAAGCATAAATAGTACTCCCTCCATCCCATTTTGTTAAGAATATTTAGAAAATCCAACTTTTTAAGTAAACATTATTAAATGCATTGTCTTTTACATAAAAATATACAAGTGTTTAGAAAAAAAAAAAACCCTCCTTAATTTAAACATTGGTGAAGAGGGGTATTGACTATTGACTTTTTGAATAAATTGTATGTTAGGAAATTTATAATTTGAATTTTCAAAGAAAACTTCATTTTGGGACATCCCAAAATGGAATAGATACCAAACAATTTGGGATAAATGGAGTATTATCTTTTTCAAAGACAATTAAATTTAAACGTATTGACTATTGACTTTTTGAATAAATTGTATGTTAGGAAATTTATAATTTGAATTTTCAAATAGAACTTCCTTTTGGGACATCCCAAAATGGAATAGATACCAAACAATTTGGAATAAATGGAGTATTATCTTTTTCAAAGACAATTAAATTTGTTTAAATTTAATTGAAAAACCTAATATACCACTCCCAATGAAATATACCTAAATTTTACCCTAGCTTAAATTTACTAGAATTTATTTTATCCTATCATGTAACCTGCTAGTTGCTACTTTTTTTTTTAATTTTTTTTTTTTAATGTGATCCTTTACTATTCCTTTGATGGATACTTTACTATTCCTTTCAAATGAATAGTAAAGGATCCACATTAAATAAAAAAATAAAAATAAAAAAAATAAAAAGAAGAAAAAGAAGAAGAAAAGGTAGCAGATAAGGCGAAAACGTAAATAGACGTGCATACGGGTGTATTACGAATTTGAAAGTAAAATTTAGAACTAAATGAATGGCTATACATATTAATTTATTTATTTTATTCTATTTCAAATTTGTAACATAGTTATTTTTTCTTGATATAATTTTATAAGATAAAGAATTCAAATTATTAAGCATTAAATATTTTTATTATATATTTTTCTTCAATTTTTAGTTATGTTTTCAAGTAAAATATATAACGAAGTGAATGAAGGAATTGATGTTTAATATGTTCATTCATTCACTTATTACTTAGCCAAAAAAAAAATTATTTATCGTTACATAGTATTATAAGTTAAAATGATTTGACTTTGTTCACTTAAAATTCAATACACACACATCATATATGACAATAAGATCTAATTAATCAAATTAAAAAATCAAAATTATAATAAAAACATGAACATTTTGACATTTAATATAAATAATAAAACATAGAACTATAAATTTTGATTTTAATAAGTTAATTGTAGTATATAATGACATATCTTAACAAAATAAATAATTGCATTATCAATAAAAGTATTGAAGTTTAATCAAATTAAAATATTTTTATATAAGTATAATAAAAAAAATATTTAATACGTTTAATTATAGAAAACATGTATTTTTGAGATTTTTTTTTTTTTTGAAGAAATTTTTAGTGTATTTTATTTCGCATGGCAAACAGAAATTTTTTTTAAGTTATCAGTCCAGCAAGTTTTCGAACTATGTTTCCTTTTATTTGGTAATGCAACAAGAAATTTTTTCGTCAAGCCCAAGCCAATATCAGCGCATTTATTTGTTCCCTTCCATAAAATGGTCTTTGTAACTGTGCCCTAAATTTTTTCAACCCAAAGGCAATGAAGGCCCATGACTATTGGATGCAGTCCTCCAGCAATGAGGAATGTGGTGCAAAGTGTGCACTTCTCTCAAGGGTAAATTGTTGAAAAGTTTGTTTACACGTTTATCTATAATACATTCAGCCAAATTTTTTTTTTTTTTTTTTAAATTATATATAATATGGGTCGCCCCTCTTTGGGAGCATAACCTTTTTTGAGAACACAATCTTTAACTAATACGAAAATGGAAGATTTCCCTTGGGAATGACTTTAATGTCTTTTTCTTGTTTAGTAAAATAAGTTATTAAAAAACTTTTAATCATTGTTTAGAGCATTCTTATCAAGGATTGCAAAAATGCTAAAACTTATATTTTAGCATCTAAAACTCAAAAAAACTAACTCCATCAAAATTTACATATGCTAAAAAATTTGAGATCTTGCTACAGTGCGTTCTCATTTTTGAGAGTGCACTGTAACAAGATGTTATTATTTTTTTTATTAATTTCTTTCTTTTTCTCTTTTGTGCTTGTCTCCTTCTCAAGTCTCTTCTCTCTCCTCTCTCACTTGAAAACCTCATAGACACCATCAAATTGCCCTTGTAAATCATACTTGAAACCCAGAAAAAACTTCACTGCAATCACATAGAAACCCAACCAAAAAACCAAAAAATCAGCACAGAAAAATACCCAAAACCTCACTAAAAATACCCAGAAATTACAACCCAAAAATAAAATAAAAAAAAAACACAGAAAAATAGCTTGCAAAACCCAGAAAATCAATTCTAAACTTCCTATGTACACACCACCAAAAATAGTCCCAAAACCCAGCAACAAACCACCGGAAATCCCTTAAAATATCCTTGCAAATCACTACTGAGATCGTGTGTGGTGGTTTGCGTTGGCGTTGGCTAGATTCCATGATGGAACAGGGAGGCTTTGCCTCGTTTGGATCGAAGTCTAGGCTCTGATCGGGTTTGAATTCAGAGATAAAGCAGAGAATGAAGTTGTTAAGCGCCGTAGTTAGAGGTGATGAGGTTGAAAAGCTCGGGCCATGGAGGTTTTGAGAGCAGAATATCAAAGAGAGGGAGAAGCTTCAAGACCGTGTTAAGAAAGATAGAGAGACAGTGGGAGAGAGAGACAGAGGGAGAGTGAGAGTGAGAAATAATTAAAAAAAATTGTAAGGTTGAATTTATTCAATCACTTTGTTGGCTTTATTCCGTACCAAATTTGCTTGTAATTCAGCATTTAGAAACCCTGTATTTAGGTGGGAATCATGTAAGGGTAGTGTGTGAGAGAGTGTGAAGAAAAGCTCAAAACTGTGCAATCAAGAAGAGCCTCGCGATTGGATCTCGCGACTGGTGGTTTGCCAAAGGTGGCACACGTGTGAAGCATGCAGGGGTAGCTGAATAGTCATACCAGCTATTGCACTACAGGACAAAACCTCCAGTCTGGCCAGATAGTTAGCTCGCGACTCAAACTCGCGACTCATTCCAGTCACGAGCTTGAGTCGCCAAATCACCCTGTTTGATTGTAACTGACTCTTCGCATTCCATACACACCCTACTATAAATACACTTATACCCACAAAATGTAGAGAGCGTCCAGAGAGAATTTTGAGAGAGAAATCCTAGAGAAAAAAAAAAAAAAAAAAGATTGACTCATCCACAATCTTCATCCTTTGATTCTCCAAATTCCTCTACTCTCACCCTCTCAATTGTTACATCCTTGAGAGGTACATTAGCCAAATCCTTATCTCACCATACTTATATCTGTGAGAAGGCTTTTTGGTGTTTGGGAAGCAGTTAAGAAGGGACCAATTCATTTTGGTTGATGCAATAGGCTATTGCAGGATCCGGTAAGCTAGAGAAGACAAAGTTCGGCGTAACTCTGTTAGAGCAAGAAGTTTTGAGGGCTTAAGTACACTGGGTAGATTAGGCTTGGAGGGTCTTCTGCTATTCATGTATCACAACTTTATTCTCTAGTGGATTATTAACTGCTTGGAGGGCGGTGAAGAGGTTTTTCGTCGAGAATTTCGGTTTCCTCTTCGATAACACATCGCTGTGTTGTCTTTGTATTTGCATCTCTCTTCTCTTAATCTTTGTCTTTTAATTACTGCTGTGGTTGTGATTAATTTTGGTTTAGATTGTTTTACCAACTCTGTTTTAGTTTATTTTCATATTCCGCACATATATTGTTTGATTATAAGCTTGTGTTGGTAATTTGTAAATTGGGGGTCTAAACATTCATAGGTGTTTTACATACTATTTGAACATTCAAAAATGAATAAAAATATTAATGAAATAATATTTAAATGAAGTTGTAAAAAAAAATAGAATGTTTGATATTTGGTATATTGTAAAATGAAGTGTTAAAATGGTAAAAGTAGTGTTTTAAGATTGTAAGAGCAACTGCATTAGTCCATGGATAGTCTTGTAAAATACAAAAAGTAGCTCATTTTACATATTTTGATTAAAAAAAAAAAAAAAACCAGCTACATCAGTGGGGGTAAAATTGTGCATAAATGCATAAGGGCTACAGTAACCGTGCATATATGCACGGTTAGTGTAGCTCTTCTATACATTACTTTAATCATTTCTAATTTCGCTCCTTTTTTTCTCTCTCTCTCTTCTCCATCTGCAAAACTAACGCCCTCATCATTTGCTTCTTCCTTTGATACACACTCCCATGGACACAAAATAAAAAATCAACCACAAAATCAACAAAAAAATAAACCATAGACACCACAAAACCAAACACAACCACAAAACCAAACACACCTACACACAGACACACCAACAGAGACAGAGAGAGTGGATTGGCGCTTGTAGATCGGCGCTTGTGGTGGATCGGCATGCTTGGATTAGAGTGCTTGGATAGATCGGCGCTGTGCTTGGATCAGAATTTCAAATAGGAGTTTGGAATAGAGAGGAGTTTCAAAGAGGAGTGAGTCTGTTGGAATAGAGAGGATTTTTCAGAGAGGAGTCTGGAATAGAGAGTCTTGGGAATGGAGAGAAAGATTTTGAGATAAAATAATAATAATAAGTGAGAAAAATGATTATTTAAATAAAATAGAGGGTAGAATAGATAAACTAATGTGGGTGTTTTGTAAAAGTGGGTGTGTAAAATAAAAAAAGTAGACTTTTAATGTAAAATAGAAGGAAAGTTTTACACTAACTAATGCGGTTGCTCTAAATGCTAAAAAATTCAGAAGTTTTGATACGAATGCTCTTAGGAAGTGTCAAAATACAAATTTCCAGAAAAATCACATCTTATCATCATAAACTATACCTTAGATTATATTTTGTACTTTAAACTATTCGAATACACAATTTGCATTATAAACTATGACACTTATTACACTTTGCATGTTAGTTTTACTATTATCTTAGACGGAACTTTCATGTATGTGACATTCACATGTTTTGATTAGGAAGAGCAAGGTTAAAAGACAAAATCACTCGTCTTCACAATCTATTAAAACAAAAGCCTTTTTTTTTTCTTTTTTTTTTCTAGCTCTCTCACACATACAGGTACAAGCCTCTCCCCAAATCAAAACCCTATATCCCTAAATCCCCAAATAAAAAATATCTTCATTGACTTTTTGGCCCTGGTGCATTGTGAAAGTGGGAATTCTTTAAGCTAAAAAGAGAAAAAAGTGGTGGCACCAACCTTTTGTTTAGTTGATTGTGAATAGGAGTGTTTTTTTCTTTTTACTTTGTTCTACCTAAATAAAACACATGTGCGTGTCATATCCATGAAAGTTCTGTATAAGATAAGAGTAAAACTAACATGGGAGTGCAAAGTATAATATGTGTCATAATTTAGAGTGCAAACTGTACATTCGAATAATTTAAAATGCAAAGTATAATCTGTGATATATTTTAGGGTGGTAAAGTGAAATTTTTCCAAATTTTCTTCTTCTTGTTCCAATCAAATATTAGAATCTTTCTCTTGAATTTTCCGATGCATCTTTCAACATAATTAGCATTTCTTTAGCAAAAGTTTGATAGCGAAATAACATTAAGGAATCGGATTGTCACAAAATGCTACCAAAGAGATACCCGCTTTTGTTTTATAGTATGTGCATGCTGCATACCACATACATTTTTGGTGCATGGGCAACTAGCTGGCCATGACGGTGAATCTCAAGCAGTGGACTGCATAACTTGATCCCTGCAATTGAATGACAGATTGTCTGCTTAAAAGACCATTTTAATTAGATTATCCTTACCCCCCCTTGAACCTAAGTGATAGGTTCATTGATCCAATGCATGATATAAACCCAAAGATCTTAAATTCAATCCACCACACTATCAAAACTTGAATTTTTCGAGGTGTTTTATGGTCATGGAGTAAAATAATCTGACCAAAGGATAAGAAATACAGGTTGGGTTTAATTGGATGCGAATTATGACAAATCTACCGTTCATATGCTCTCATGCTTGTGAAATTTCAAGGTGATCAAAAATTAATAGTCATATCATCAATCAATTATTTAAATTCAAATTTTTGTAGTTTAAAATAATCCATAAAAGATTAGTTTATGGATCAAATGATAAATAACATCCAATTGAGAACATATAGAATATGTAATTTAGCGGTAGGATTTTCGAAATATAAATTTTACCGGGTGTAACTTAAACTCATCTATATATATATATATATAAAAGAATATTCTTAAACGTAACATCTAATTCCAAAAATGTTCCCGTCATGTGAAGTTACACCTGGGTCTAATTCCTCTCTTGAGTCTTAATTTCTGTCTTACATTTAATGACGGTTTCTCTTTCTGTGGTTGTATGGTTTGAAACAATTCATGCATATGAAAACTCATTAGTCATTGGCAAAATCCTGCAACTATATGGAGGAAGAAAAAAAATAGTCATAAAGAAAAAAGTCCGAAAAAAGCTTCATGCATACAAATATACAAAACGTATGTCCAAGTTATGAATTTATTATCTTTTGGTGTACGAACTATGAACAAATTCATTGAAAACAAGACTTTGGACTTCAGGAATCATGTGGCGTATTAGGAACGATGATCTGTTGAATCAGACCCAGAAAGCAACCTCTTATATACAATGAACTGCATCATTCTTTGGGATATAGTTGTTGACTTGTATTTGGTGGTTGGTAGAATTGGGATTTGGATGTTTCAAAATTCAAAGTCAGCCCAAATAGCTGCACCATTTGTGTGAGTGTAGCATTATTTATTTATTTATTTATTTTGATAAATTTGATAGTTGGGAAGAGAAATTTGAGTTCTCGATATCTCCGTTGAAAAAAAAAAAATACTAATTGAGTTACAAGCCTTCAATGAAGCCTTCAATATCAAAGAAGTGGTATTCTGTGTAATTCTTTGTGGTGACCGGAAAATGAACCCACTCACGGGGCATTAAAAGTAAGGTCCACAAGTGCTTGCAAAGTTGTGGACCTAACTAGTCTCTTTTATCTGCCATAAGGTTGGATAGTAGTCATATTAATGAAGTTTTCAATAATAATTGCTTTGTTAAAAGTCATGAAAGGTTGTTGAATATTGTATATATTATTTGAAGTCCATGTTTGTTTCTTCATTTGTTTTGTTTGTTAATTTTATACATGTCACTGTTAAGGTTGGTAGTTGAAACCCCAAGTCTCACTCTCACATAATTGAAAGAAATTGTAGGCTTAAATTTAATTTTTATATCTTGTTTACACTTTCTTTCTATAACATTGGTGATAATTATTGGACTTGTTCTCTTACCATATATCATGGCTTTGAATATGATTTTAATTCTAATTTTCCATTAGAAGTGCAAAATCCTTCAATAATTATTATTTTTTTGTTAAAGGGAAAATTAAGGTCAACTTTGGCTTCCATACTTTGTTTTACTGATTTTAAAGTTGCTGCCTGACTTTGACCAGAACTTCATATTCAATACAATTTCATCATGATTTCACTAAAAGAAAATAAATTAATTAACTTACCAAACCAATCTTGTATTTATTAAATTTTATATTCACACGGCTTCTAAACAACAAATAAAATTTTAGGCAAAATAAATGTCATATAGAATATTTTGACTTGGCACAAAATGCATTTAAATATATGTTGTGGTAAAAAGAATTTCAGATACAATACAAGCATTTCTAACACATACTTCGGAATTAACCATTTCAAAGTCTTTCATCAAATAATAATAATAATAATTTCTAAGTCCACTAAAAAACCTAGTACTAGAGGAGTGAATATCCTCATTACAAAATTCTAATTTATAAATTTTGGTCATTGACTTTGTATCACATTCACATTCGCTAGACTACCTTGTTACTCACTAAAATAAGCAATAGATTTTCACGAAATCAGTTGAAAGTGACAATCCGCTAATTTCAATTAATATATTATAACTTGCACAGTTGGTGATAATGAAATCGGAACAACATTTGTTTTTAATGGTAACTTGGTAAGTGACACATGTTCATCAAAAAAAAAAAAAAAAAAAAGAAGGTTAGTGACACATGATCAACAGTTCAAAAACCCCATGAACTAAGTCACATTTTTATTAGAGTAAGGGTTGCTCAAGCTACAAATTCAATCTAGCTATTTTCATTCCATTGTTACAAAAGTGGTGTGAAGATTTGAATTAGGGGTAAATTTTAGAAATATCAACTGAGGTACAATACATTAGGCGTCCCAATTGAATTCTTTATATGTATAAAACACTCCCTACCCATGAGACACCCAATAACCCTATGAACTAATTCACATCTATATTAAAGCAATGGTTGATTGATCTTCCCAACCCTTAAGAGACTGGATGAGGTGGGACAAATTGGAGAATCACAACTACTACAAATTCAATTAATTATTTTTTATCTTATAGAAGATTGTCGAGTTCTTAAAAATCAAATCCAAAAGTGATTAAATGATAGTGTGATATATTGAACCTAAGACCCTCTAAGTTTGTCATGCCTCAGATTAATTGAATTCAAGCACTTGGTTGTTTTAAATTTAATTGTTCTTGAAAAAGAGAATACGATTTAATATTTATGTTTTATTGCTCAATACAACCAAGTATTTGAACTCAATTTGTATTGCACCCAAGGTACATTATCAAAGTTTTATCCTTGAATTACAACTCTCCTAATAAAGGAGACCAACTAATACCATTAAGCACTAAAACTCTTAGCCTAATAAAATTATATATATTAATTAGAGTTAAGTTATAGGCTTAAAACAGCTGCTATGTCGTTTTGCTAGTTATAAGGCTTAAAACTGAATCACCATTCTCTATTTGCCTTCAAACCGTATACTACATGATTTCTTTTACCAGCACATAATCCATGACTCAGTATAAATTGAGATCTTTTTTTCTTGTAGGAAATACTGAACTTAGGAGTACTTTGGACTTATTTTAACGGAAATTCGTTTGAATTGACTAGTAGGTTAAAAAATCATCTTTTTTTTTTTCTTTTTTTTTTTTTTTTTTTTTTTGAGAAAGCATCTGTTAAACGTTGTATTCAATGGGGTAGTTGGGCACACAATCCATTGAATTCCTAACAAGATTATATTATCTGTGGTTAACTTGTTATTAATTTTTTGTTTTCTGTTTTTTGAGAAACGGTTAGGAATAAATTTTGGGTGGTTCTTCGTTATCTACGGAGTTTAGGAAAGAATGAACTTCGTTACCAAAATTTCGTCATTTCATTCCATTGGAAAATTAATATGAACAAGTAATGCATTTGTTAGGAATTTGAGTGATTAGTGGTTGAGACTTGAGAGTCTAATTATTATTATTTTATATAAAAAAGTCTAATTAATTGGTGATCTTTTTTTTTTTTTTAATCATCATATTATTAAATTCCATTAAAATTAATGCATCATGAAAAGATTAGGCAAGATACCTTAACTTTAAGGAAATTTGGCTACTTCTTCGTGACTACCCTCTGAAAAATTTTAAGATCACAACCAATTTCACTCCTATTTTCATAACAATTTATTGTAATAAAAAAATGGTAAATCTATGTGAAATTAATAAGAAATAAGTCATAATTTGTTACTAAAATAGTTGAGAAAATAAGTGTAAATTGATTATGTCTGAAAATAATTAGACTTGATTCAATGTGTTGTGGTCCTAAAATAATTAAATAAGTGTGAAATTGATTGTGGTCTAAAATAATTAGACTTGATTCAATAGGTTGTGGTCCTAAAATAACTAGACTTGGTTCAATGTGTTTTGGGAAGTAGACTAATAAAAATCATTTACCTAATTAGATTAGATATCATGTGAGTGCTCTAATAGACAAGTGTGATACACAAATGGTCAACTACGTTGGTGTAAAATCAAATGGTCAAGTAAGGACTGCAGCACATTGTGTAGCCAAGTGGGCAACCACCAAATATAAATATATGTAATTGTCAAAAAGATGCGTAGTTTTCCAAACGTTTCCCACATTATTATTAAAAGCCATTTTCACATGCACCACGATCCAATTTTCAGGCTGCCCTAAAGATTCTCTTGTCCTGTTTTCAGTTTTCAATTTCCAAAAAAAAAAATATTGACAATTTATTTTTCTATTTTTTTTAACGGTTTGACAAAATAAACTTAAAAGATATTGGGACAACATTGTAACGTGTGGTTTGATAAAACAGACTGTACTGTTAAATAAAATAAGGGAAATGGGTTTTTGCTGCCTAGTCTAAACTCTAAAGTGGAAGAATCAGTGGATTGGTCTATTTCGTCTATTATTTGTAATATTTTTTTATTTAAGTTTATTTTTTGTTAGTTGTGAGTTTTGCTGGGTTAGGAGATCTCTAAATTCAGCACTTCATCCTCTATTATTTATAATACTTTTTATTTAAGTTTATCTTTTGTTAGTCATGAGTTTTGCTGGGTTAGGAGATCTCTAAATTCAGCAGTTCATTTTGCTGCTAAATATGTTGTTGCTCTTAAAATAGGTTTCTCTTCTAATAACTCTAATTTGCTTCCTCCTGTTTTGGAAGCGTCTACGCAAGATTATTGACTTTTTATTCTATCTAGTCTTTAATGAAATGGGTTTATCCAAATATATATATATATATATATATATATATATAAATAGGGTGGGTGGCAGACGTGGAAATGAATAGGAATACAAGTACAAAAGGTTGCATATTTCTCACCACATAAATAAAAATAAAAAAATAAAAAAATAATACAACACAGCATATTTCTCACAAGTCACAACATTGATAAAAGGAACAAAAAACAGCATCTATATGAGGGGATTTCTGCATACCAATTAATGAGGATGTTTGACATTTACAAAATAAATTTGATAGGTAGAGATAGTGGGGACCGATCTGGAAGTGGGGTTCCTACTTGGATAATTGCTTGATCCTCTAATGAATTTGATAGGTAGATCATGCGTTAGTATTTGGTTACGGTAAATCTGTCATATTACTCATGCAAAGTGGTTTAAAAAAAAATTTCATGCGAGGCTTTAGAAACAATAAGGTTGGACAATCGTGAGATCTAAGGTAGCAATGTTTGACACAATTCACAAATACGATACAACACTAATTTTTATTAATTAGTTTTTAGTATAAATGAGCTATTGCAAAATAGGTTGATGATTAATAAATAATTGGGTCAGCTAACTTTATTAGATTGAAACTAACTTTTCTCAAGTAACTCTTTTATTTTTCATGGGTTTCGGTAGAGAATAAGGTGAGACTTTCATGTGTCACTTACCTTTCTTTTTTTTTTTTTTTTTTTTTTGACTCATGAGTAGGGAGTGAACTAATATAATCAAAAGCTATGAAACCACTTCTTTATATATATATATATATATATATATGTAATTCAATTGGGAAAACCTAATGAATTGTACCTAAGTTACTATTTCTAAATTTTACTACTAATTCAAAGGCTCACACTTCCTTGTAACAATTAATTATCAAAATAATAATAATATTTTTTTTTAAAACAAAGGCCAACAAAAAAGTATCACTAAAGAAAAATGTTAGAACACAAGGATATAACAAGTAAGTAGTACATTCACAACATTTTTACATCAAATCTTAAGTGACAAACTGTAATTAACTATAATATAAGTGAACAAAAAAGTACTTATAGTGGCGAGTCAGATTAGAACCAATAACAACTTAGTATTTTAAATTTATTATTAAAATGGTACTTACCTAACATTACTCTTACTCAAATATAAAACTATATAGGCTAAAATGGGATGGTGGGTTTGACCAATGGAGAAGGAAAGTGGCTGTAGAGGTGGAGGGATGGGACTGCGGAGGGATGGGATTGCAGACCAGTGGTCACGGACTAAGAATGGGGTCCTTTAGGAACAATGGATGAGAGATTATACATTGAAGTCTCCAAAGGGAAGCTTTGCACATATATATATGTTTAGATTATGTTAGATTAGAATTTTTATCTTGTATAAATTAAAAAAAAAAAAAAAAAGTTCAGTGGGTAACACGACGTCGTTTTTCATTTATGGTTTTTTTTTTTAATAAAAAAAGTGTTATCGCAATATTTTCATAACAAATCTTAGGTGATAAGTTGTTATTAGTTTTTTAATTTGAACTAACAATTGAAATTACTTTTTTACACATTAGTAACAATCAATAACAACCTGTCACTTTAAATTTATCGTATAAATAATATTAAAATATTGTGAATATGACATTTCTAAAATAATTATAATAATAAATTTAATAATTAAATATTAAAATAAGACAAAAACAGCTTTGTTTTGGTGCTAAGAACATAGATAAATGGAAGTCTGTCAGAGGACTGAGTTTTGAACACTTTTAAAATTTAGAAGACTAAATTTAACCGCTTGAGAAATATAGATGATTGAATTAAATTAAAATAAAGTTAAATAACTGGAATAAATTTTACCTTACTAACTAAAAAAAAATAAATAAAGAAAAAATAAAGTGGGATTTAAAAGTGAATAAAGCTAGTCTTAATGGGTTTTAAGTAAAATCCATATACTTCTACTCGTCCTTGTCCCGTTCCATGATCCTTGTATATATATACACCAACTCAGACTTAAATTTCCAGCTGACCACTTCTCACTTCTCTCTCTTTCTCTCACTCGATCATATAGCTCACCAGAAGAGACAGGTACGATTTTATTATACAAAATCATGAACCTTAATTTCTTCTCTCAATTTTCATTTTTTTTTTGGGTTTTCCCGCACTTTCCCGTCGATTTTCCCGGCATTTCTCTGATTTTTTTTCCATTTACCCATTTTGCTATTTTTGTTCATGATTGAATTGGGTGTCTAGATCTTTTGTTAAATTTTTTGATAATGGATTCGTGTGTGTTGTTGGAGTGGATCTGTGTTTCCCGCACTTTTGTGTTTGGTTGCTGAGAAAACTCTGATACAAACATAAAACTTTCCAGTCAACTTATGCATGCAGTTTGTATGTTAGTACTTTTTTTAACTTCTTACTAGGAATTGGGTTTATGCATTAAATTAAGAAATAAGAGTGGTTGGATTTATTTATTTATTTTAGTTTTGATTTTCATTTGCTCTTATTTAGTGCATGATTTGTTAATTTCTCAACTCTGTTCATGTTCCTGATTTGGAGCTGTTTTGAGGTTAGTCCTCTTTATAAAGCCATGAAAATAAGTGGGTTTAAGTTAGCTCAACTACTTAAGTTCATTGTCGTCGAATAAGGACTTGGGTTTGAATCTCGTCTACACCAAAAATTAATTGGTGACTTGGTCTGATGATATGGAGAAGTTCTCATAGTGAACGCTATAGGTTCAAATTTATCATAAGTATTAAAAATATCCATGAAAAAAAGTGCAGAGTTTTTTATTTTTTATTTTTATTTTTTTATGTGTAAAAAATTTTCTGATTTTATCTTCCTATCACATTTTTTATTTTATTTATTTCCCTTGAAATCAAACATTGGTTAGTGAAAGCAAAAAGATCCATGTGTTTATTTTTGTTGCTTTCTCTTAACTGGGTGGTTATGCATAAAGTTTTTGCTTTAATTGTTTGACTTTATGTATGCTATCTTATGTAATTCTTTGTCTCATAAGCATATCATGTGCTAATAATTCTGTTAATCTGCAGATTTCCATTTGCAAATATCCATGGCTCCAGCAGCAGCAGTAGCATCTTCAGATTCAATTAAGCCTAGAGGTATTGTGTGTTGCTCTGCATTATATACCCCAGGAACTGGGATTGCTGGTTAAGTTTGTAACATTGATGTACACCAGCACCATGAAGCTATTGCAATCATACTAAAGTTATTTAAAATTGAAAAGACAGTGTTGCCTTTGTGCCTTATGTCTATGTGATTAGTTACTTTTTCTTCTTTTTCACCTATTTTTTTCTATGTCCTATAGAGTTCTTTCTGAGCTGAGGTTCAGATGGGAGGATTAATATGGATATTAAACTTTTTGAACTTAACAGAGAACTTAAAAAGTGGATGCTTGCTGGTTTTTTTTTATGCAGATGTTTGCATTGTTGGTGTTGCACGTACGCCAATGGGTGGATTTCTAGGTTCTCTTTCATCTTTACCTGCCACCAAGCTTGGATCTATAGCTATTGAAGGTGAGCCCACGACCTTTATTTCTGCTTCATGAATGGGCAATCTCTGTTTTTGGAATGGTTTATTTTGCCCTTTTCTTGAACTATTTTTTGTGTTCCTTGTAGTGGCTCTTAAAAGAGCAAATATTGATCCATCACTTGTACAAGAAGTAATCTTTGGCAACGTTCTCAGTGCAAATTTAGGGCAGGCTCCTGCCAGACAAGCTGCATTGGGTGCAGGAATACCTAATTCAGTGGTCGCTACCACTGTTAACAAAGTTTGTGCATCAGGGATGAAAGGTGGACACCCTATCATTTTGGAATGTTTATCTGTTTATTTATTTTATCGAAATTTCTTCTTATATAGGAAATGATTATTAAGTGTGTTATCTACTTATCTAATCATTTTTGTCATTGCAGCAACAATGCTTGCAGCACAGAGTATCCAGTTGGGAATCAATGACGTTGTTGTGGCTGGTGGCATGGAAAGCATGTCCAATGCTCCCAAGTACTTCGCAGAAGCAAGGTCTATATACCTTTCTCCTTCCTTTCTCTCTTAATTAAGCTCAAATGCAAAATTTCTGAGTTTATTCCAAAATGCAGGAAGGGATCTCGCTATGGACATGATTCTCTTGTTGATGGAATGCTGAAAGATGGTTTGTGGGATGTCTATAATGATTGTGCCATGGGAACTTGTGCTGAACTATGTGCAGATAAACATACAGTAACAAGGGAGGAGCAGGTGTTCTTCAAAACCCATTTCCTTATTCCATAAAGTTCTATCGAGTCTGCCATAATAGAATTTAATTTGTGACTATTTGATTCCTGCAGGATGACTTTGCTGTTCAGAGCTTTGAGCGCAGTATTGCTGCCCAAAACAGTGGAGCCTTTGCATGGGAAATAGTTCCGGTTGGACATCTATCAATAAGTTAAATGATGTGATGCCACCAGTTGGTTGTAAATACTAACATTAATATGATACATGCAGGTTGAAGTTTCTGGGGGAAGGGGAAAACCATCAACAACTGTTGACAAGGATGAAGGTCTAGGAAGGGTAAAAGAATCCTTCCTTATGAAACAATAGTTGTATAATTTAGTTGTCCTTTAGTTTCACCCTGATGAGTACTTTTCCAGATTTCATAGCAGTTCTCTTTCTCACATTTGCAAACTTTTTGTTAATTTCAACTTTCTGTTAAAGCATGTTTGATAAATAGGTTAACTGACTGTTCAAGTTCTCTCTCCCTCCCTGTCTCTCACTAATATCCTTGCATATTTCTTCTGTGCTCTGTCAGTTTGATGCTGCCAAATTAAGGAAGCTCCGACCTAGTTTCAAGGATAGTGGAGGTTCTGTCACTGCTGGCAATGCTTCTAGTATAAGGTTCATTGATCTGTTTCTGGTCTTCTTTTCCTACTCTGTCATCTTCATCTACTTATATATCTCAGCCAGGGCCTGTACGTTTATTCTTAATAGCTCTTTCTTGGGCCACTAATTATTTGCCATAAGAGTCTGAAATAAATGTTTTTCACAGAAAAAGATATGCACATTAAATACTAAGTTGACCACCAATCTGACTAGAAAAAACTTGATATCACTCTACTAAAGGTTGACCTACCACCCCTTGATTGAAATTCTTTTCTGTGAAAATCTTAATTATTTGGTGAAAGAAAATAGCATCTTGCTTACATCATGTTTGGAGCCTTGAGCAATTACAATATTTTTTGTCTGAACTCTCTTGTATACAACTTGTGTACTAAACCTTCATTAGCTAAAAGTGGACTCATCATTGGTTAAGTTTTTAATCTGCGGACATGTATGAAGTGTCGTTCTTTTTATATATATATATATATATATATTTTTTTTTATGAGCCTTACAAAGACATGAGGATAGTAGCTTCTATCCTTGGAAGGATGAATTGTCCTTCATTTTTTAGTTATGAAAGTATTGCAAAGACATGAACTGAGGCATTTACTGAAAAGTTATTGTCTCATTGACAGTGATGGTGCTGCCGCTTTAGTTTTGGTGAGTGGAGAGACGGTACTAAAGCTTGGATTGGAAGTGATTGCAAAGATCAGTGGGTATGCTGATGCTGCTCAGGTAATACACAAGTGTTAATTACTTTGGCTGGCTTTTAGAGCCACTGCAAATATCGGAAGTGAAAATTGCCATTTTTTTCCTTGACATTATTTTCCACAATAAGTTTTCTTTGTCATACGCTATGTTAATTTTGAACGGACTGTGCAGGCTCCAGAATTCTTTACAACAGCTCCTTCTCTAGCAATTCCAAAAGCTATTTCAAATGCTGGCTTGGAGGCCTCTCAAATTGATTTTTATGAAATAAATGAAGCCTTTGCTGTAAGTTTATGCCACACTTTTAGCATAATTGGCTTATCAATATATGAGTTGCCAATCACATTCTGTAATTTGTGCAGGTTGTGGCCCTTGCAAATCAGAAACTGCTTGGACTTAATCCTGTGAGTTTTTAAACTTCCTTCTCTCTCTCTCTCTCTCTCTCTAACATGTGCATCATTGTGTTGTGCATTTACAGGTGTGTGCATGTGCAGCTTTGTATGTGGTTTTAAGCACTCAAATGATATTTTATGATACTGAATTCTCTTAATTGCATTTAGCATCCATTTACATAGCATCTCTCTCATTGCCCTCTTAAAATTTTTATTAACATAAAGTCCCTTCCTCCAAACCCCCAACCAAAAAACACAACCCTTCTTTATTTTATTTTACTTCTTCATTATTTATTAAATACCTTCCTTATTTTGTTTTTCAGGAGAAAGTTAATGTGCATGGTGGAGCTGTATCCTTGGGACATCCTCTTGGTTGCAGTGGAGCTCGTATCTTGGTCACACTATTGGGGGTATAACTATGGCAGATTACTTCTTTGTTCTGCAATATTTTTTGAATTGCTACTTTTGCATCAATATGTTGCTCTCTCACCAACCTTATCGTTTGGTCTTGCTGACCTGTTGGTATTTATTGTGGTAATTCTGCTTTCTAATTTTCATAGTATCTTAATGCTCTTGTAGGTACTGAAGCAGAAAAATGGGAAATACGGTGTTGGTGGTGTTTGCAATGGAGGAGGTGGTGCATCTGCTCTTGTTGTAGAGCTCGTGTAGACCTTATTTCATTTTAGGTACGTCTCATGCATACTATAGTTGGGAATGACAAATGTATTACTCACTAAACTGCGTGGACCTTGTAAGATAACATATTGATTTTCTGGTGAATGAGAGCATTTATTTTAAAATGGTTTTAATCTTTACTTTATCAAGTTACATGATTGATTATGTGCTTCATGCCAGATTACAAGTCGGGAGTTACATGATCGTTTGTGTTATGCGCTTCAAGCCAGATATGAAATCAGGAGATACTCTGGGGAGAAAGTCAAAATTTTTTGTATTTTATGCCATTTTAATCCCTTTTCTTTTAAATTTTAGCCTTCTTTGTAATAAATGACAAGTGTATTTAGCATTCAAAAGAATGTATTTCTAATACTGTTTTCTCTCTCTCTCTCTCTCTCTCTCTCTCTCTCTCTCTCCAGAGTATTGAATTCATTTGATATACTACTTTAACCAACAGGAGAAAAATAGAAATATTTTTTGGGTAAGAACAATATGGTTCTGAATCTTTTGATGCATATCACACTTCGTTTTGTGGAAAATTCAGAAACTTACATTAAGTAGCCAAAGTTACACACAGGTGTGACTGCATAAAATATTACAACTCAAAACAAAGTAGTAATTCCAACTTTCAGCCACGGTTCAGCAGATACAGTTCAAAAGAATCAGACGATAAAACAACCAGATTCAAGCTGTTCTCTTAAGGGCCCGTTTAATATACCAGTACATGTTGGATGTTCACTACATTCTACAAAAAGCAATTTTAGAGATTCAATCTTTCTCAATTTTAGAGATTCAATCTTTCTCACAACTTGTTAAAGTGACATAATGTGATTAGAGCAACATCACTTTTGCATTAACCTTCTTATTAAAAAAAAATAATTGTTTAGTATTAGCAAAATATCAACAAATAGGGGAAAAAAAAAAACACACACACACACACAAACAATTGTTTCTTAATAAATAGCAGTGCAATTAACTAACAAAATGGAACTCAGCATTCTTTTAAATCTCAAAATCCTCTATGATTGTTTACATATTAAATGTCGCATCAATCTCCCTTTAAATTTATTAAATCAAGAGTCCGCTAAAAAACAATCTTCCATTTTGTTTTGTGAGACCTAGTTTTGGCAACATTCATTGCTGCAATGCTAACTATGTAGTTGCAGTAGAAACTAAAATAGTAATCACAAGTATAACCATATAAATTGGTAGACACTTAATTTTCTAATCCTTTCCTGTCATTGGCACCATTCAAAAATACTTGAAAAGTTTTTGAAGTTTGGGTAGCAATAATTACATTATGCTCATGATGAGGAAACACTTGAACTTATGTTTATTCTTTCAGATGTGATTTTTACCTCAACTTGGGTTTGAGGACTATAAATCTATATATATATATATATATTGTAAAAACTAAAATGTAACATTTACTTTTATTATGCTTTTTATTGAAACACATCAGTGACCATATCATTCACATATTTCCAACTCATTCTCTCTATTTTTAACTATTTTTCTTCTAATTAAATTTCCAACTTAATGTTACACTTTCTCTCTTCCCTTTTTCCCTTTTCACCTCTCTCTACTATCTACCTTAATATCACCTTCCTCTATTTCTTTATTTTCATTTATTTTTTGCTGTTCTTATCCCCATCCTCTTATTATAAATTTGTAGTTCTTTCCCTTTCTATGCATAGGTTTCCCACACCCAAAAAGTTTATTTCTCTCTCTCTCTCTCTCTCTCTCTCTCTCTCTCTCTCTCTCTCTTTTGTTTTTCATTTTTTTTTTTTGTGGATTTTTATATTTTTCTTGCATCTCTACTTTAGGTTAATGAATTTTTGTGTTTGTGTTTTTTTAGAACTCTACTTTAGGTTGATGTGATTTAGTCTTGTATTTTTAAGTTATCATTTATTTATTTATTTTTTTATTTCATTAATTTTATTTTATTGCATTCTAAAGATAATCTATAAGAATATAATTAATGTTATTATATTACATAACATAACTTGGATAATTTGGTGTTTATTACTATATCTTTTATTTTTACTCTTTTTTTCTTATCTTATTTTCTATAAATTTGTTATTCTCTCTTGAGAAATTGATTATTCTATCACTCTCTTGATTTTATATTCTTTGCAACTCTACTTTAGGTTGATGAATCATTGTATTTTTTAAAACTCTATATTAAATTAATATGTTTTGATGCGGTATGTTTTAGGCTTTTAGCACAAGTAGTCTCTCTCCCCCTTATAACTTTGGTTTGATTTTTGTTTGAGTTAATACATAGTTATTTTGGAAGTGGGAATTGAATTTATATATATCAAAACACAATATTGATTATGCATTTGAGTGTGCCTATCATTTGAGTAATATTAAGTACAATTTTGTTATGATTTTTTCATATCATGATAATCACTTTTACAAGAATGAGGAATTTCAATAATTTATTTGAAAATTAAAAAGTATAGTATAATATAATTTTGAAGAATATGGATCACCTCATGAAGGAGTAGTATCATTCACACCTAAAATAATAGAATGATATATTGGTAGGGATAGAAAGAAAGAATAATTTTAGAAATTGTTTAATTTTTAGGAAGAATAAATTATCTTTAACAAATTTTAGAGAACAAATTATACATTATTCTACAATTACAAAATAATTATCTATTTCCGCGTATTGCGTGGGTTTGCAACTAGTTAGTAATAAAAATCAAATAGACATAGGTGATAAATCATTGATAAAAAGTGCAATAACTCAAGGCCACACTCAGTGGTAGCTCTAGGAATATTTTTTAGGGGGGGTTATTCAAATTCGTGTTGAAGAGGTTGATAAGGACCTCTTTGTAAATAATATTTTCTTATTTCATCTTGATCAGTAAAATGATAGGATGAGATATTTTCTTATAACCCATGATCTGATGGAAGATTTTTCAAGTCAACATGAGTTCTCTTAAAAGACAAATCTTCGGCCGGGGATCAATATTGTGGTAGACATGATTTAATTATCAAAAATTTATCCGTAGTACTAACAAGAGAATAAAAGATAAATTATAAGTCCATTGGGTTTTGTTTCTTAGCAGAATTGAGATATTAATTATTGTTACTAAGATTAGATCTTGAAAATCATCTATTTTACTCTTATTATAATAACATTATTAATTATTGTTGTTAAGTGAAATTTAATTATTATTGGTTATAATACTTTAATTTATTATTTATTAGTTTTTGTCTTACTCTTTTCAATTCATTTATTTAAGAATTCAACTCAACTTTGACAACTTCGTAGTCTTTGTAACTCATTAAGAAGAATTTTTGTTGTCTTTTGCATTACTCTATTAACAATCATTAAAAAAAGAAAAATGTTTTCTCTTCAACTGTCTCACGTCCCACTTTCACTACTTCATACTTAACTGTCTTTTAGTGTTTACACTTTATTGCTTACTTAATTGTCTTTTTTATTTAAGACCAACAAATTATTAATTTTTGTTGGTAGGCTTGCTTTTTTCTTTTTTCTTTTTTTTGTGGAGTTTTTTTTTCTTTTGTTTAATATTGGCGTTGAATTAGTTTGTTGTTGGGTTTCTTTAGGGGGTTTAAATTTTTATTTTTGAACCAGTGGAGCCGTCACTGCCCACACTAATTCAATTCTCCATATTCCCACAAATATATCCCTACACACGTGCGAGCATGTGAAAGGGACATATTGCATATTGGTTTCAATCCGTAGCCCAATATTAACATTATCGATCATTACCAATTTATCAAAGTTA
Source organism: Quercus suber (assembly GCF_002906115.3). NCBI lineage: Eukaryota > Viridiplantae > Streptophyta > Magnoliopsida > Fagales > Fagaceae > Quercus > Quercus suber. The sequence goes on from NW_027070255.1 coordinate 137,844, forward strand.
TTCGTTTGCTGCACCATAAATCATATATCAGTTACTGCTTATTTCTAAAACAATTTTATTTGAATGCGAATTTGCACATGACAATGAAAAGATTTACTAACTTTATTTCTTTCGATAGGATCAAAAATCATGCACTCTATTTTCTTAGTTAGTAATTAATTCTTCGTACATGGCTTTGAGCATGAATCCACACATTCATCTACTTGCTCTCCATCTGTCCAAAAAAAATATATTAGTATTCGTAAACTTGATTAAGTACTTAGCTCCAAGAGAAACATATAATAAGTTCTATAAAAAACAAAATGAAAAAAAAAAAAAAAAATTAAAGAGAAGTTAAAGTTCTTACTAGAATTTTCTTTGGTGCTAATATTAGTGCATAGAGAGGTAGCACAACTAGTTTACAGAAGTATTGGAAGTCTGTGGTGGAGGAAGGTTCTATGCAATCTTTAATGCATTTTAAACCACATGTGAATACATTTTTTGATTGGAAGAGACAAAGACCCAAGCAACCTGTATAGCAATCCTTGAAATTAATAGTGGATTTCCCTACAAGCATCCCAAGAACAAACAAAGCATCACAAGTAGCCCAACTCTTCGTTTCACGATCTTTCTTATACTTTGTAACAATGTAAAACTTTAGAATTGAATTAGAATGTGAATGCCTCCTTCATCCAGCAAAGACTTATATAGACCCAATAAGTTATTGCATGAATAGGAAATTGAGTAATGAAATTTAAATAGAAAATACAAGACTACATGTATTTAAATTAATGGATATAATGCATCACACTTTAAAAGGAATGTCCTACACTTGCGCACTACGGCAACTTGACAGCAGATATCCTATTCCTTACTTCCCACTTCTCCAAGGTTCAGTTTTCTTTTGTAAGGAGACAATGTAATAGGTTAGTGCACTCATTAGCCAGACATGCATCCATTATTCAACAAATGTCCGTTTGGATGGAAGAAGTACCACCAGACCTTATGCTTGTATTCTTGGCTGACTTACACAGCCTTAATGAAAAGTTTCAGTTTTGGATTCCAAAAAGAAAAAAAAAAAAAGAAAAAGAAAAAAAAGGAATGTCCATTATGGTGGATATTTCCCCATGATCTCTGCATATTTGGGCACTAATTAAGTAGCATTTTTTTTTTCTTTCAAGTTCTGATCTAGTTTGAAAATAATTCTTACATTGTTTTTTTCTTAGGAAGCATAGACACGGATATAGATATGACAATTTTTGAAAAATTAGGATGCAACACGATGGAGATACGCATATTAATTTATTATTAAATATATTTTTAAGCATTTATTTGTTAATATAATGTTAAACATATATCAATTTAACTTTAAGAGAAATAATTGATAATAAAATGAATTCATGACTAATAAATTATGTTTAGAAATTAGAATACAGACCCAAAATAAGATCTAAAAGAGTAAATCAAAGGAAAAAATTTGTCTACAAATAAGGGTCGTCAATGGGCCGGGTCGGGCCAACTCGGCCCATTTTTACTTAGCTCATGGGCATAATGGGCTGGGCATAATGGACTATTAACTAGTTAATGGGCCGGGTCGGGCTGGGCCGAAAGAGGAAACTTTAGCCCATGACCCTGCCCATGGGCAATGCCCATTTTGTCTTTAGCGAGCTGGGCTATCGGGTTGGGTCTAATGGGTTACCCATGGGCTTGTGTTAGCATATTATTTTATTATTTTTATAAGGAAAGAATTAATTTTTTATAAGGGAATAATCAATCTATTTTTTTAAAGGAAAGAATTAAGGAATTCATTACTTAATTACAAATTTTTTTACAGTCAAATCTATTTAATTTTTTGTTTTGTTGATGGAAACCTATTTAATTTTTTATTTATTAAGGCTTTAAATAGTTTTTTTTTATTTTTATCTTTAATAAAAAAAATGTCAAATGGTTAATTCAAATTTGATAGACTACTAGAAAAATATATATTTAGTAAACTAAGTTTAGCACAATTACTTTAGGTATCTTACTGGTTGAGGGAGTTCTCTTAAGAAATTCCTCTATAATATCTCAAGATCAATCCTTCATATACGTCCTATATATTTTTATTATGAATTATGAGTTATTAGGCTGGGTCAATGGGTTAGGCCAACGGGCTGGGCAACGGGTTGGGCTACTGGGCTAGCCCACCGGGTACCCATGGGCATAAAAACTGGCCCACAGCCTAACCCACTTGGCTAGTGGGCTACCCATGAGCCTCAATAACAACGGGCCGGGCCGCCCATTAGCCTGGTGGATCGTCGGGTTTCTGGGTCGGGCTGTGGGCCATGGGCTATTTGATGACCCTTATCTACAAACTTGGTTGTAGCCAATGACAATAACTCCCACTAAAAAAATTAATATAACTATAAATTTTGAAAATCTAGTTGTTGGATTGTATATTCTTTATATTAACATTCAAGTTCAATTTATGCCAATTGGATGTTATATACTATTTGATTGATAAACTTATTTTATATGCATAATTTTAGACTATAAAAAAACTTGAAATTCGAATATTTAATTGATGACATAGCTATTAAACTTTGATTTTTTTTGGAAAGTATAAGAAGAAAATATAATCCAATATTGAATTTGTCAAAATTTACATCAAATTAAAAGATATCAAGCGAAGTTGTAACCATTGGCTACAATCAAGTTTGTAGCAAAACTTTTTCTCAAATAAAAAATAACTAAAGTCTTCAAGATTGATACTAAAAAGAAAAAAATGATCAGTGTCCCTATAGTGTCCCAACCGTATCCTACAATTTTTCACAAAAAAATAAGAGACACGATTGGATCACTTATGTAGAAGTGTCTCAAGAGTATCCCGTGTCCAATACGGGTACAACTCCCTAAATAAAGTGTACGTGCTTTCTAAAATTTCTTTCTTTAGTTAAGTATTTACAATGGGATTAATTGGATATCAATTACACTTGGAATAGAAATTTTTTTAAAAATATTTATCTAATTTTTTTATGTATTTTTTTTTTCCAATTAGTTTGTTGTTTCATCTTTTGACAATCATAAAATGCTAGAACGAGGGAAGAGCACAAATAAAACATTTTTCATGATTTATTTATGACTTTTTCTTTTGTTGTAACTCTTGATTTCTATGAAATTATTATATAGCAAAGTTATAAAAATTAGGAATTCTTTAAATGATTTCAATTGCAAAGTTTCTTACATTTTGTTTTCATAAAGGACAAAGTTTAACTACAAAATTGGTTATAGCCAACCTTACTCAATGATGATGTTGAAAATCATCAGTAAGCTACACGGTCCTCATGTGCTCTAGACAAGACCTGCACAACAAAGACAAAGAAGACCCTACAGAGAGTACTGGTGTGGTATTGGCCAAATACCCTTCGAAGGTTAAGTCAGCAAACTTTCATAACTTTAGAGTACTAGAGTTGGGCTAAATTATGTGTACCATGATTTGTGAGGGTTTTGGGGTTTTTATAGTAGTGTAGAGTTGACATTTGTTCTTTGACGGTGAAGGCCTTTTCTTGTAGGGAAGATCCTCATTAATATGCGTATCTTGTGGGATCCTTTCCTTGTAGGAATCCTCTTGATTTGGGTTAATAGTGGGGTGCAAGATGTTTCCTTATATATTCATGCGTTGAGGCCAAGCAAGGTCTTGTCAAACCTGTCAAAGGTGTTAGGACATATGTGTTTTCACTTGTTAAGAACATATGTCACTTATTTATGTAAATTGGCTAATCCTTTGACAAAACACATTCTACTTGTAATTGGGTAGTTCTAGGTGTTTTTAATACTTCAAGAAATAAGGTTTCAAGGTCAAAAGTTGAAGTCATCAAGTTTGTCTAAGAAAAAGCAAGCTGAAGTGCAATTTCATTAAAGCTCGACACCTGCTCGATAGCTACATCGACACCTGCTATCTGTCGAGATTTAAAATTTCAGATTTTTTGATCTGATTTTCTTGGGATCCGTGAATATGCTTTTGGGTATTCTTTTCTCCAAACCCTAAACATATAAAAGGATTTGTTTTAAGAGCCGTTAAGTGTGACACAAGTTGCAAAAGTATTGAGCAATCTCTGTTCAAGAAATTTGTGATCAAAGATGAAGTTCTTGATCTAGTTTATCTTCTCTGAAGAAGTTGCTGTGTATTTGCACCATAGGGTTTTGTGATCAAGCATCTTCCTGATCTTCATCATGTAGGATGAACTGAAGAACTTTGCAGCCAACCTTTCTTACTTAAGTTGGTGTTTTGAAGTCGCGTACTAGGATCCCCGCATTGGTTAGTCACGTACTAGGGAGCCATGCATCAAAGGTGGGAACTGTCACTACAGATCAAGTCCAATTGGGTATTGGGGTAAGTGTTCAACTGTAGGTTGGTAAGGTACTTAGGATTCCTTTACTTGTAACCGCTTGATTTGATAATAGTGGAGTTTCGGGAGTGGTGGCCTGAAAATCACCCGATGCGGTTTTTGCTGCGAGGTTTTTCCCCATTTGTAAACAAATCACCATGTCATTTAATTTCTGCTGCATATTTAGTTATTTGGTGATTTGTTTGTGCTTCCACATATTTGCATGTTAAATTGATTAATTAATAACTTGGTTAATTAGTTAATTGGTTTAATCAGGGGTCATTCAGATTGTGGCCTTTCAAGTGGTATCAGAGCATGCACACTCTGATTAGGTTTAATCTTTGCTGTGTTGATCCATTGACCCCTGCTTGTCATGGATAGAGGACAGTCATTAATTATACCTCCTTTATTTGATTGCACTAACTATGCAAACTGGAAAGTACGCATGAGAGCTTTCTTGCAGTCTTTAGATTAGAAGGTATGGCAAGCTATAGAGATTGGCTGGACCAAGCCAAAAGAAGAACCGGCCGATTGGGATGACGCAAAGATCAAGACGGCTAACTTCAACAGAAGAGCGCTAAATGCTCTATTTAGCGCAGTCACCAATGAGGAGTTCAAGAAGATATCCTCAACTGAAACTGTTAAGGAGGCTTGGATCATCCTCCAGACAACCAATGAAGGAACAAAGGCTGTCAAAGATTCAAAGCTTCAAAGGCTCACTACAAGTTTTGAAGAAATTAAGATGGAGGAGGATGAGTCGTTTGATAAGTTCTATGCCAAGCTAAAGGATATAGTGAACTCAGCTTTCAATCTTGGGGAAACCATTCCTGAACCCAAGGTTGTAAGGAAGGTGCTCAAAACTCTACCTAAGAGATTTCATGCCAAGATTACGGCAATAGAAGAATCAAAGGATATTGACAAAATTCCTTTGACTGAGCTGGTTGGAAACTTGCAGACCTATGAGCTAGGACTATCTTGGATTGGAAAAACAAGTAAAGGCAAGAGCATGGCCTTGAAGGTAAAGAGCAGTGATACAGATGAGTCTTCCGATGATGAAGATTCTAAGATGAAGTCCTACATTACAAGACAGTTTAAGAAGTTTATGAAGAATGCCAATGGGAGGAACTTCGACAAGGACCGCAGACAATCCAATTCTTCTCAGTTTAAGAACCAAGACAAAGGGAAGAAGGACACTAAGGATGGCGGTCAGTACACTATTCCAGCTGGACCAAAGTGCTTTGGATGTCATGGATTCGGTCACATGAAGCATGAATGCCCAACGTATCTTAAGAGCATTGGGAAGAGTAAGGCACTTGCTGCAACCTTGAGTGACATTGAGCTCGAGGATGATTCCGACAATGAGGATAACGGAATCTTAAATACCTTCATTGCCACAGTCAATCCTACTGAAGGGATTGTTGAAGAAGTGGATGAAGAAAAAGAACTGGTGGAGTCCAAATTTGAGAAAATGGATGATCAAGATGATATCTATTCAGCCTATGAGAAGCTTTACAAGCTCTCTGAGAAGCATGAGAAATTGTATAGGCTGGCCACCAAGAAACTCAGTGATATGGAACTTGATCGTGAAGAGTTGTCTACAAAGTTTGATGAGGCGAATCAAACTATTGGAGCACTGAGATTTGAGAACAACTTTTTGGCTGAGAAGACCAAGAAGCTTGAAGCTGAGCAGCTTGATGAGATGCTAAGCAATCAGAAAATTGCTTCGGATCGAACAGGCTTAGGGTATGGTCTTTCTTTCTCTAATACTGCTTTTACTAGTAATACTGTTTTTGTTTCTGTTACTAATAACACTGAAATTGAGAACACTAATGTTAAAACTGAATTAGCTAGTGAGAACTTAGACAAGGGTAAATCAATCTTAGGAGCACCCCCTAATCAAGATAAGAAAGATGCTAAAAACCCTAGGACTAAGAAGGCTAACTCTCAAAAGCCTAAACAAAAGAAGCAGCATCTCTGTCATTATTGTAGAGCTGCTGGTCATACTTGACCTAATTGCTATAAGTGGCTAGCCACTCAATAAAGCAACGACATAATAGCATCTAGAAGCCAAAATCAGCTTCAATCCTCTCTTGCTCCTCTTGGAGATCTTCTGAAAGCCCTCATGTTCCTTTCGAACTTGAATGGTTTCAATTCTTCCCCCTCACCGTCTGTTCAAGGGTTCAATCAAAGGAAAGGTTCCTCCAAGGTGTGGAAGAAAAAGGACTCTAAGTGATTTCATCACTTTCTTTTCCCTTCTTACTTTTCTTATTTGTTGCATTGCTTGTGTGTTTTGCATTTTTGTTGAGTCAGTCTAGTTTTATGTTTTGTTTTGTTTAACATGTTTTTGTGTGTTTACTTTCAGTTTTGTTTACTTTTGTTTTTAAAATAAAAAAAAAATTGAAAAAATCAGAAAAATACAAAAACAGTGTGTGTTTTGTGTACTTGGTACTTGTGTACCTTGATGGCCATTGAAACAAAGTTTCTAAATTTGTATCTTTGTAACTTAGATGAGCATCTCTATGCACAACTAAGCAAGTGAGCTTTGTGACTCTTGTTTGTGATGAGTAAGATTAAGTTATCTCTTAAACTTAACACTCATATCACTCTTTTTGACGGGTAGACTAGAAAATCTTAAGAGAAAGGTAAATAACCATCTCACCACTGTTGCTCGCCAATCATAAATGACACCGTTGCTTCGGTATAGCAAAAGTGCAGTGTCAAAGACATTCGTATGTTTCGGCATAGCAAAAGTGCGATGTCAAATGCTTAACATCTTGGGTATTTCTTTTCTCTCTTTTATGCCCATGTATGATATGCTAAAATAAAGAAAATATGAAAAGAAAATAAAAAAGCAAAAAATCAAAAAAAAATGCTTTTAAATATGTTGCAAGCGTGTATTCTAGGAGATGTGGAGTTATAGATGTACCTCGAAGGTGATAGTCCCCATCAAACAGTTTATGATTGTGTGTGAGTTAAAGTTATTTTCTCATATCTCAGATTGTCATAACATATATACACATATGCAATCTTGCGATGTTTTTCACACACAGCACGCAATATTCTTTGCTACTTTTGATACATGTGCAGGTACAATATGATTTGGCCATCACAAGTGTTTACATGTGCTAATGTATGCTCACTGAACTGTCTTGACTTGTTTTTGAAAAAATAAAATTGGTTAGACTTGTTTAGTGTATGTGTGTGTTTTTGAGGATCCATGTGCTTAATTCTTTGTTGAGAGATGTTTTTGAGAGCTTTATATGTTGATTGGATCAATGGTTGAGGTGTATTTTGGATTGCATTCATGTCTGTGTTTTTCACTTCTCGAAAAACTGCTTTTTAAAGCTGGCTCGACACCTCCTCGATACCTTGTTATCTGTCGAGCTTTTCAAGCCTTTTTCTTATCGCAATCTCGACACCTCTTCGACACCTGGTGGATCGATTGAGAAATCTCCTATCTCCTTGATACCTTCTCGATACCTTGTCGATCGATCGAGCTTCTGTTCTTGGTTCTGGTGTTCATTCCTCGACAACTTCAGCTGTCGACGTGCTTTTTCTCGACACCTACCTCGACACCTTCCTTGATACCTCTTAACACGTAAGCTGTTGAGAATTACTGAGGTTCCTATTTAAGACTCAGTCGCGATTCATACTTCATTTTCTCGATCTCTCTCGATCTATCCGTGACTGTTCCTCTCCCAAACTTGATTGTCTCACTCAAAATCTTTAACACACTTGATTTTCGGCCATTCCTTGCTTCTAATCACTTGGTAAGATCTCATTTTCCATCCTTTTTCATGGATTTCATGTTTTGAAGCTTAGGTTTTGGGGTTTTTGAAAATTTTTGGGGTTTTTGAAAATTAATGAGTTTTTCTTGCAATTGTGGGTTGGGTTTTCACTTAAATGAGTTCAAAATGTCATACATTGCATTTCATGTGCATTAGAATGATATTTACATGCATTTAGATGTGTGTTCTCTGTTTGTGTGCTGGTAGGATTGGATTGGGCTGAGTCATGATGCTTTTTAATTTGCATGTCACATGTCCATGCATTCCCCATACATACGTACTTTTTGTTCAATATATTTGATATATGTGAACTGTTTTGGGACTTTTCTAATTGTCTCCCTCTCTATCTCTTTCTCATTCTGTTTACGTTAGTAGTGTCTATGGCACCCAAACGTAAATCCACTCCGGCTCGGAACCCTCTGCGTTCTAAAGTTTCTTCATCTTCTAATTCTACTCCTCTAAATCTTCGGTTCCGTGATGGAGATGCCCATAAGGCATTTACGGAGAACTTTTCTAGACGAGGTGTTCATTCGGAACGCCAAGTCATTTTGGCGGACTTCGCCGACACTGACCTTCCCTCTGTCATTCACAGTAAGGGATGGGAGTCGCTATGTGATGTCCCGGTCACATGTCCTCTCGTGCTTATTCAGGAGTTTTACTCCAACATGCACGAGATTGATCGTTCAGTACCTCTCTTTTTCACTCGCGTTCGAGGTACGCGTATTCCTGTCACACCGCAGCTTGTTGCGGATGTGCTTAGGGTTCCTAGGATAGAGTTTCTGACTATCCTTCCCGTGAGCATCTGAGAACTGTGTCCAAAGATGAGCTCATTTCTGCTTTTTGTCAGCACCCAGCTAATTGGGGTAAGCATCAGTACACATCATGTAGATCTTTTGCTAAAGGTCCTAGATTCCTAAACATGGTGATGACTTTTGTACTCCATCCACTCTCTCACTACAACTCCATCACAGAGCCTCGTGCTCGATTTTTGTTATCTCTTCTTGAACATCTTACTATAGATTTTCCTTCTCATTTTATTTTTTCTATCATAGATGTTCATCTAGATTCAGCGTCCCGTGATAAGCTCATCTTTCCTTCCGTTATCACGAGAATCTTACGCCATTTTTCTATCCCTTTTCCTGCGTCCAACCACTTCACACACATCTGTGCCATAGATGCCACTACTGTAAAACGTAGTGAGGCTCAGTTTAGGTCACGACAGACGGATTCCACTCCTCCCTCCCATTTAGCTCCATCCAGATTTGCTTCATCAACATCTACTTCTTCTTCCTCTACGGGTGATGTATCTCTTGGAGACATTATGGCGTAGCTGCAGCGCATGGATGCTCACCTCAATACACTCTCCTCTGAGTTGTATCAGGTGAATATTCATGTTGGTCGTATTGCACGACAGCAGGCGACCATGGGTGGTTTTGCTCCTGAGACTACTCCTTCACTACCTTCTCCAGCGTCTTTAGACTCTAAGGATGATGATGATGACACTTCGGATAATGATGATGGAAATGCTAGCTCTACTAATGAGATGTCTACATGACACTCTACCCTTTGTCACTTGTGACAAAAAGGGGGAGTAGTTTTGGGTTATGATAGTAGTCATCTTAGGGGGGGAGTTAGTATAAGACATTTTTGATAGGAGGAGTGTTGATATTTTGAGGGATGTAGTGAGGTTTTGATGTATCTTTTTCTTTTATATTCTTTATAGATACATTGATCTTATATATAAGGTCTTGTGACCAGTTTTACATACATTATACTTACTTTCTCTATATGTGGATGTTATTTCTTTCACCTCTCTCTTCATGTGTTGTTTCTTCTCTATCTTTATACACATGTTCATTATACTTGTATACAATCTATTATTTCTGTTTCACGTAAGATGCCTTGATGATTTTTGTTTAAGTATTTCAGAAATACAGGTTGTCAAAGTCTACTTGCCATAAATTCTCTTATTGCAAAGTTTTTCAAGACTTTGTGTTAGGATAGATTTTATTGTATTCAACAAGTGAATATGAGTTGAGTGATTTATGACTTCTCTCATATGCTCATTTGTTTGTTATGGTTTTGTCACGGATTGCCAAAAGAGGAGATTGTGAGGATATATGTGTTTTCACTTGTTAAGAATATATGTCACTTATTTATGTAAATTGGCCAATCCTTTGACAAAACGCACTCTACTTGTAATTGGGTCGTTCTAGGTGTTTTTAATACTTTAAGAAACAAGGTTTTAAGATCAAGTGTTGAATTCATCAAGTCTGTCCAAGAAAAACAAGCTAAAGTGCAAATTCATTAAATCTCGACACCTGCTCGATAGCTCCTCGACACCTGCTATCTATTGAGAATTACAAAATCAGATTTTCTGATTTAATTTCCTTGGGATCTGTGAATATGCTTTTGGGCCTTCTTTTCTCCAAACCCTAAACATATAAAATGATTGTTTTAAGAGCCGTCAAGATGGACACAAGTTGCAAAAGCATTGAGCAATCTCTCTTAAAAAAAAAATTGTGATTAAAGACGAAATTCTTGACCTAGTTCATCTTCTCTGAAGAAGTTGCTATGTATTTTGCACCAAAGGATTTTGTGACCAAGCATCTTCCTGATTTTCATCGTGTAGGATGAACTGAATAACTTTGCAGCCAACCTCTTCTTCTAAGTTGGTGTTTGAAGTCGCGTACTGGGATCCGCGCATTGGTTAGTCACGTACTTGGGAGCCATGCATCAAAGGTGGGAACTGTCACTACAGATCAAGTTCAATTGGGTATTGGGGTAAGGGTTCAACTGTAAGTTGTTAAGATACTTGGGATTCCTTTACTTGTAACTGCTTGATTTGATAATAGTGGAGTTTCGGGAGTGGTGACCTAAAAATCACCCTGTGGGGTTTTTTACCGTAAGGGTTTTTCACATTCGTAAACAAATTACCGTGTTATTTATTTCCGCTGCTTATTTAGTTTATTGGTGATTTGTTTGTGCTTCCACGCGTTTGCATGATTAATTAATTAATTAACAACTTGGCTAATTAATTAATTAGTTTAAATCACAAGGAGTCATTCAGTTTGTGGCCTATCATTCTTATTATGATTTCAGAAGATTTGTAAAAAACAAAAACAAAAACAAATACAAAAACAAATACAAAAACAAAACTAAATAAGTGTTTTCTATATTTGTATATAAAAAATTTGTCATATTTTCAAGCAAAACAAAAATTATTTATTGTCTCACATTATTAACTTAAAATTATTTGATTTTTGTATTTAACATCTAATATACATACATGATACATTATAAATAGCCTTTAAATCTAATCATCCAAATTATTAGAAAAAATCTTAATATAAATAAATTCGAAATTTGTAATAAAAATATAAATTTGTTAAGTTTAATATAACTATAAAACATTGAACAAGGAAATATTCGTTTTTATGATAAATAATAACATAAATTGGCATAATATTCAATTATAGAATTCGTTTTTATATTCAATAAATATAAATTTATATATAGAATTTGATTTGTAAAACATTTGAGAAATGCTATGTTCATAACATTGTCACAAGAAATCCTAAATAGCAGGTTATTACTTCTATTGTTACTAGTGGATAAGAAAGTAACTCAGTGGTGGGTTTATATTAAAACCAATAATATCCTGCCACCTATAATTTGTTGTGAAAATTTTGTAGATGTAGCATTTCTCAAACTATTTAGATGAGTTTAAGATATGAATAGGTTTTTCAAATATAAATGGAACGAGTTTGAGATGTACTGTAATTCTTAAAATTTATATATAGAATTTGATATGTAAAATATTTAAGAAATGTTATATTCACAACATTGTCACAAGAAATCCTAAGCGGTAGGTTATTACTTATATTGTTATTAGTAGCAGGTTATTACTTATATTTTTACTCACTAGCCTCATCACACGCGCTCTACATGAGCAATGAGGCTCTTTTTTTATTTATTTATTTTGAGTTTAATGTAATTTTCAATTTGAATTTATCTACGGTTAAGGAATTTTTAAGAAACTAAAATTTATGATTTAAAATAAAATAAGGTGAAAACACCATTTTGGTCCGCATATTTTGGGGTCACAATCAATTTAGTCCCTATATTTTGGTAGCAGTCAATTTGGTCTCTCTTATTTTCAATTTGCAGTCAATTTAGTTCTTACCATTAACTCACTAACGAAAAATGTCTCGGTACAAATAGTTTGCACTGTTGGCATATCTAATATTAGAATATTAAATAAAATACAAACTTCTAATATTAGATATGCCAACAATGCAAATCGTTTGCCATGTAGGTATTTTTCATTAAAGAGTTAACGGTAAGGACCAAATTGACTGCAAATTGAAAATAATAGGGACTAAATCGCTGCTACCAAAATGTAGGGACCAAATTGACTATGACCCCAAAATGTAGGAACTAAAATGGTGTTTTTGCCATGAAATAAACTGGGTTTAGTGTATGCTAGTTTTTAGGGAAAAAAATGTATTAAACGAGAGAGATATATTTAAATGAGAAATACTATAAATAGAGTGTGCTAATTTTTAGGAAAAAAGTTTCTCTAATAGTTTTTGAATTTTTTTGAATTACAATTTTAACCCCTTTTTTTTTCTTTTTCTTTTTTTAAGAATAAGGATTATTTAGAAGTATTTTTGACATTTTTTAAAACCATAACTAACTTTCTAAATCTTTTAATACACAGAGATAATACAAATTTAAATCTGGTCTTCATTATTTCATCAAAAAAAAAAATCTTGTCTACATTACACTAGTCTACATTCTGCGGTTTGGCTTTGCTCTACACTAAAAAGCAGAATCTTATTTTTGGTGTCAACTTCACAATTGATCCATGACTACCATTATGTGTGAACATCTATCCAAACTTACGCAAATCTTCGTAGTACTTGTCAAACCACTGTTTTGTTATCTTGGCTTGTTTTAGTCGCTGGTCGATCAGCCAATCTGGGTCGTCTTTACTTGAAACCAATATATCAATGCTATGAGAACCTGCAGAAATCAACTTTATATTAGTAAAGTTGTTCTTCAATAAAGGCCAGCAAATTAAAGATAATTATTTTGATATTTTTTGGGTTCACAAAAATCCAATGGAACTAAAATGACAATGACAATTTGACATTCGTACACATTATTCCTTTCACATTTTAAATATAGCCGTTGCGTATGAAATTGTGAATGTAATGTGTTCGGAGTGTATATTATGAATTTTCACCATTTTTTGTAGTCAAGGCAACGAGGGTGTCTGATATGTCTTCCAATATCCTGAAATAAGAACATATTAAATCATTCTAACTAAATAAAAGGAACAATATTTTTGCCCCCCCAAAAAAAAATAAAAATCTAGATTATATATTTTAGAAAAGTTACCCTGCACTACTATATGGGTCACGGAGGCCATTGGTGAAGATGATGTTGCTACCAAACTTGTGGAGAACCCTTTTTATATGCTGCAATTTTTACATTGAGAAAAAAAAAATAAAAAAAAAATAATGTACATCATTTTTAAATCACTTACACAGACAGAGAGAGAGAGAGAGAGAGAGAGAGAGAGAGAAGCCATACTTCACCACCATAATAAGTTGTGAGCCAATGAGGCGCAGGTTCGACTCCAAATTTGTCCACGCAGTAGTCCTTATAATCTTTGTAATCATATGATATTTCAGGAAACATGGTTTCATTTGGGCCACATCCAATTATCGTAACCTCTTCACTACATGTCTACAAAGGCCAAGGAGAGAGGTCTAATCAAAATAAAGTTCTGTAATTGTTGAAGCTGTGTGAATTCCATGATTTAATTTTGTAAATTAAAATGACTATATAATTAAGAAAAAGATAATTGATAAAAATTTCATATGCATTACCTGCCAGTCCCAACCATCCAAAATTTCTGATGAAATGATTTCACCTAAATCATAGCACTTTTTACTTTCCCCGTAATAAGCAACAACTCCTGAGAAAATTCGGCCAAGAATGTCGGTTCCATTAGCTCCTCCGTCAATACCTCTGCAGAGAGTGTCCACTGGATAGTCTGGAGGACTATCATATTGAGCCACGAATGTATACAGAGTGTTCAAGTAATCTGTTAACTCGGATGCCTTCTTCAATGGCCTAATGGGGGAAAAAATGTTAATAGGACAAAGAAAGAGCTATATAGTTGAAAACTGTGTAAGATGAATGTAACAACATAATTGTATATTATGAATGTACCAACATACATAATTGTATAATATGAATGTACCAACATACATAATTGTTCATTATGAATGTACCAATATACATAATTGTATGTGATGAATGTATTATGGATAATGCAGGAGGCTAGTTGGAGCTGCTAATATAATTGTATAAGATGAATGTACCAACATACATAATTATATGTGATGAATGTATTTTGGATAATGCAGGAGGCTAATTGGAGCTGCTAATATAATTGTATAAGATGAACGTACCAACATTTTCCTTGGAAAAACAAAAATACAGTCCAATGAGTCACCATACATTGTAATTTAAAGTTAACAAAGAAATGGGATATGGAGACAATGAAGAACTCAATATTATTACTTGCAAGTTTTGAATTTCTTGCTGAGTTCGGAAAGGCCATTGGGTTTTGCTGCAACCCTATCAATCTCAGACCATGAACTCTTTACGGTTTCATAGCAGCTCCAACTAGCCTCCTGCATTATCCATAATACAAAGCTTCAAATTTTCAATTGTTACAAGTGAGGGAGGGGAGATTTGAACCATAGTTCTATTTATAAAAGAGATCAGACTATGTCACTGAGCTATAAGCTTCGTGACACTAAGTTAACCCTTTACTAAATATAAGGTATGGTTCAAAGTAAATAGAGTATAAACTATTGATTTTAACCTGAAAGTCCTAGGTAACAACAACAAAATATGAATTTGGTGGCACAAGGTAATCGAAGTAAAGAATGGGTGCTGAAGAGGCCAATGCCCCCATTGCAATATGTGGATACTTCAGGCGGAACCATGTTGCAAGTTCTGTTGAGAAAAAAAAAAAAAAGTGGAAAACAATAGGAAGTGAGATTAATATATGAAGTTTATAGTTTGAGTGGGATTTAATTTTTTATATTCATAAGACTTACCTCCACTATAAGATCCTCCAGCTACTAAAACTGGAGAGGAGTCGGCTGATAAATTTTTCTTCAAGCTTACAATTAATTCTGCATAATCTGCTAGAACTTGATTTGAGTTAAAGTAGCCGCGAATGGTAGCATTTTTCAATGCTCCTTCTCTTGTAAATCCATGTGGGATTGACTGTCCATAGAAGCGATGCTGCACGAAAAATAGTTAGGATGAACAACTTTAGAATATATTTCTTTCATGATGCCACCAGTTTGTTCCAATAAAGGTTAAACAAAAAGGAAAACAATTTGAAGGTCAATAAATGAACAATGTTAAATTTATATATAATTAATCAATTACCAACAGTAGTGGAATCGTATATTTAATGTAGTGAATCTAGTGATTGAACCAAGTAAAGATAGAAATTCAATCTCTATGCTATATAGGCTTGTAGCAATCTTGTTATTCCCATATCGAGTAAACATTGATCAGTAATTAACTTTTAAGAACATAATTTATTCTAAATCCAAGATTATCCGAGCTTGTAAAATATTTTAGCAATTATATTAAAGCTTGTTACAGTATAGTCTTTTGTTCTGGAATAAGAAATTTGTGTTCGAGTTCCATATTATTGTATATTCATATCTTATAGTATGTATCAAAACAATATATTACAATACAATTGGATATTCTAAGAGTCATTCTAGTAATCTTATTATTCTTGAAGCAATTTTAATTTCTCATAAATTATATAAATATGTATAACTACTATATATACATATATATATATATATATTTTTTTTTCAATTCATATCAGAACATTTTCTTATTCGGTATGCAAAGAATGAGGTTATTTATTTATTTTCAATTCAAAATGTAGATATAAAAAGGATTTTTTTTTTTGTGATGTGACCATAATTTTCTTTGTTTTAGAGACATTAAGAAGCAAATCAATGAGGTATTTATTTATTTTTAAGAAATTTTATACACACACAAAACCATATATATCAAGCATGGTTTTAAAAACTGGATCGGACCGGCCGGTCCGACCGGTTCAACCGGGAACCGGCATCAAATCCGGTCCGGTTATGATAAAAAACCGGAAATAGCTTAAAACCCGGTAAACAGTAATAACCGGCCGGTTCAATCTGAGAACCGAAAAAACCGGAGGTCGAACCGGTTTTGCTGTGGTGGTCTGTCCTCTCGCTCTCACGTTACAGTTTCAGTCATTACCGGCCTAAATAAAATTCAATCGGAATGTATTTCTCACTCTCTCAAAGAAAAACCAGTACTGCTTCTCAAAAAAAAAAAAAAAAAAACCAGTACAAGTTCACCTAAAATACTACTAATATAAAGGAAATGCACGCATAAACCTGTACAGGTACGCCGTACGCCTAAAAAACCAAGTGAATGGAGGCCAAAAATTGTTCAGGAGAAAAAAACTCATGAATATTGCTCAAGAAATGCTGAAGTTTCAGGCGAAAACTTCCTTATTTCTCATGAGGAAGACAAACTGACAAAGCAGAGAGAGTGGGGAAAACGAAAAGACGAAAAGAAAGATAGGAAAAAAGAAAGAGAGAAGTCAAAAAGACAAAGAGACAGAGAGAGGGAGAGAATATTGAAGAGGGAGATCTGGAAATGAGACTTTAGCAAAAAGTGGAATAGGAAAGAAACTTTTTAAGTCCAGAGAGATGTTTGAAAGTTTGAATAAATGTGTGGTGGGTGTGAAATGGACGTGTGAGTGTAGGATAGGTGGGAAAAAAGTATCATGTGGGTAAATATATTGTTACCTATTGGTGACTTTCTTTTGGTTATTTGACAAATTAAAAAATAACTAAAAATGTTTGGTAATTGTTACAATTTACCTTTTTATGATTTTTTTTTTTGGTTGAATTTTGTTAAGTGGTGTCCAAAAGTTGGTAACTTAATATTTAATGTTTTACTATTATTAAATTTTTTAGTTAAAATGACTAGTTATAAAATTATTTATTTATTTTATAATTAATAATTATTTATTTATTATTTATGACATCATCGGTTCGACCACCGGTCGGACCATAAAACCAGTAAACACCCTCTATTTCGGTTTTTTCACCGTACCGGTTTTTAAAACCATGGTTATATACACAATTATTGTGATCTCAATTAAGAAACAAGATTTTGAAACAAAACTTGCCCCATTTGAAGGCAAAAAGTCGAAAACCACAAAACCCCTAAAAAAAAATATCTAGCAACAAAAAAAATAACCAGTTGATAAACCCTGACAAAATATATTAGACCCTCTTCCAAAACCCCAACAACTGAAGTAAACACACAAAAAAAATGTGGCGCACCATTGACGCACAGCTAAGAGCCGCGCGTCTCTTCCCTTCTCTCTTCTCATCTTCTTCACAATCACAACCTCTTCACTTCTCACTCAAACCCATCCGTACATTCCTCACCACTAACCCAAAACCTCGCCACACTCTCTACTTAGCCCCCAAAACCCTAAACCTCCGCACCATTTTCTTCACCGCCACCACCACCGCCACCGACTCGATTTCTTGCGCTGCAAGTCTGACTGTGGTACGGTGCGTTTCGTCGTTCTCTCCTGCGGGTTCATTGGACTGGAACGAGCCCGTTTCGTGCTCCGAGGTCGGCGAGGGCAACGGCGACGATGACAACCTTGACGAAGACAACAAACCTTGTATTCCTGTTCGCGCTTATTTCTTCTCTACTAGGTTTGCATTTTGACCTATTTTTAGGAACGTTTCTGAAAGTGTTCAATTTCGTACGTGAAATGAAACCATCGATTGTGTTATAATTAGGCCGGGAATTTTTTTAAAATGGTTCAATTTGCATGTTGAAACTTCAAAAAAAAAAAAAAAATTGAGTGATTTCCGAAATTGGCATAATTGATAAGTTCAAGAACCAAAATACTTAATTGGGTCTTTTTTTTTTTTTTTTTCAATGGAAGGAGCAGTGCCTAAAACATAGGAAGTGGAAAACAAAGAGTGCTTGCATAATTGAAGTTTACTTATCTTTATTTGAATTTTCTGGTTAATTCATTTGTTTATTTATTTTTGGTATAGTGTGGACTTGAGAAGCTTAGTGGAACAGAATAGACAAAATTTTATCCCGCCAACGTCTCGTATGACTAATTATGTTGTTCTTAAGTTTGGCAATCTTTCTGAGATCAATGTAAGATCTTTTTAATTTTTTATTGATTTTTTGTGCCGTTAATGTGTTCATGTTTTGCATCTTAACTATATATATAGCATTTGCTTGTGTAATGCAATTAACTTGACTGTATTGCTGAGGAGGGTTCTCTACTTCAGGGTTTGGGTGCGTCCTTAAGCGGAAGTAACTGCTGTTACATGGTAGTTTTTCAGTATGGCTCCATCGTCTTGTTTAATGTCCGTGAACACGAGGTTGATGGGTATCTGAAAATTGTACAAAAACATGCTACAGGATTACTACCTGAAATGAGAAAGGATGGTAAGATCTTATATCCAGAATATCTTCAATTGAATATACCCTCCACCCCTTTTTATGGGGAAGAAGGTGTCATTTGAGCTAAAACGTACTGGCTCTTTGATTGAATATGAATTTATTGGGTTATCTTTTGTAAATATGTTTGAATCATTACAAGGAAACCTTTGTGAGGAATTTCCTGCATTGCAGTTAGCTTTTCATTGTCAAGCCAGAATGCAAAGAAGTATTAATGATCAAAAAGCTAAAACTTCTGACTTTTAGCATCCTCCTGCCTTGCAACCTTATAGCATTTGCCCTTCTTTGTTTCAAAAACTTATCTTTGTATTTGTTTCTATTAAGTTTTGGCAAAATCTGCACTTATAGTTTTCCTGGAAAATCCATTCTGGACATAACCAAGGTTTTGTTAGAAGGGAGAAATGAATGAAGGATAGGACGCAAATGGGCCTTCCCAAGATTTTGAGTGGCTGATTTGCGCGCTCACACACACACATATATATTAGAACTTAAAAAGGTTTCTGTTAATGACACATTTACGTAGTTGTGTTGTTATTCTTTTTTTTTTTTTTTTGGGAGGGGGGGGGGAATCTGTTACGCTTCTTTTATACTCTGCTTCTTTCATACTCCTCATTTATAAGTTAATGATCTCCCTACTTATTCCAAAAAAAAAAAAAAAAAGAGTCAACGATATCCCTTTGAAATAGCATGATTATTATCAGTGAGTTTAGATAATAGATAACTTTTTTCTTTGGTCGATTTCTTTCATATCCTTGTATCAGGACTGACATATAAATAAGCTTACTCAGTAGAAACAATTATGCGACGGCCCTGCTGGAAAAGTTTTTGTTTTTATTTTTATTTTTATAAGTAATAGTGCTTATTGAAAATAAAAAGAAGAGTAAATGAACCCAAGTACACGGACAGTGTACTATGGATAAAAAATTCAATCAAAATGACATAGATCTCGAAATTCATTTAGAGAAGACAACAAATGGCCACTTAAGGCAGCTAGCCAATCAAACATGGTATGAAGAAGATGCATTTTTAGTGCCACAGACAAATGCTTAGCCCCATCAAAATTACAATGGCTCCTCTCCCTCCAAATATTCTGCATCACACTATAAGGCATGGCTCCTCATACTTAAAACCTAAAACTTCAACAAAAGCACCCCTTCCAGCATTCCAACAACTCCACTTCCTTGGCATGACCTATTGCACTCCAAACGGACAGAATACCAGGTCCTGATGGGCAACTTCACTTATCTTTAAGTTTAATTTAAAGCTTAGTAAGTCATTTCATTTATTTTTTTCAGGTAGCTCAAATTGTTGATATTTATGGTTTGATAATTATCCTCTTAAATCTTCTCCTGTTGTTACCAACTTTCTTTGCTTGAGCGTTGTTATATTCTTTGCCTCTAATGAATAAGAAATGCTGAAGATCTTATATGTTTGGATTCTTTTTTAATTACAAAGTTGCATACACATCCTGTGGGTCCTTGCCCTCCATATGTTCTTGGGAGAGGAGGAAGTGCCAATTGAGCTAGAGCCCATTGACATATTTGGAGTTTTTAATATCTGAATCTGAATTTTTTCAATACTCCAGAGTATGAGGTGAGGGAGAAGGCATCATTGAACACGTGGATGCAAGGTGGATTAGATTACATTATGTTGCAGTACCTGAGTACTGATGGGATCCGTACTATTGGTAGTGTTCTTGGCCAAAGTATTGCTCTTGATTACTACGTGCGCCAGGTATGTTCCATGACAATGCAGTAATGTATTAAAAAAATAATAATAATAAAATAAAGACTTCTATGACAATGTAGAAGTTTTTATGTTGTGAAGGTAAGCGTGTTCATAACTCTTTTTCTTCTCATAGGTTGATGGAATGGTTGCAGAATTTACTGATATAAATCGTGAGATGGAAACAACTGGAAAGTTCAAAATGAAGAGGAAAAAACTTTTTCAGTTAGTGGGAAAGGCAAATTCTAATCTTGCTGATGTGATTCTTAAGCTTGGGCTTTTTGAGAGGTAACAGTGTTAAGTTTAGTGGCTTGCATTAAATGAATTGTTTATGATGGTTCACCAGCCTATATAAGATTACTTTCTCAATACTTTTCCCCAAAAAGAAAATGGGAATTAAAGCTTCAAGAACTGTCTTTACAGTATTCTCATGAAACTGGGAGTCCTGTATGAGTAACAAGAAAAATGTTAATGAAATTGAAGATTAACCTCTGTTCGCTAGTTCTTTCTGTTTGCTTGTAGCAGGAAAGCATTAATCCCAGTGGTAATGTTAGGTTTTGTTAGAGTTTCTTTATTTGTTGTGCTTTTGTTATTTTCTAATAGAAATTTTTTTGTGGAATCATTCTTGTTTTCTTCCCCTCCATATAGTGTATTACCTAGGTTATTGTCTTCGTCTTCAAGGTTGGGAAACATGTTTTATCCTAAATGCATCTGTAGTATACCCAATTTGACAAAACTGTATCCATGTTAGTATCGATTATTTTAGTCTTCTCCAATTTATTTGTTTATTTAGTTTTTTCTATATTTCTTATTCAATTAAATTTTAATTTAAAATATTTAATGCATTTCCATAATTTTCTTTTACCGATTGTTTCACTGCTCTGACTATTGAGCTGGAAAGCAATTTTAATTACTATTTTGATCTTTACCCTGGATGTTGGTAGCACTTGGCTTAATTGAACAGCATGAGGATGATGCTAATTTCAAATACTCAGTTCAGTTTCTTTGATAATGATCCGTCTCAACTTTCTAATCATACTTAGAGCAGAGCACTCACACCAGTGTTTGCAAAATAGCATAAGGGTACAATGTACACATTCAGCTGTAAGAGCAACCACATCAGTTCATGCATTATACACACCTATTTTTACATTTAAAACCTACTTTTTCTATTTTACACATCCACTTTTACAAAACACCCACATCAGTTTATCTATTCTATCCCTTCTTTTATTTAAATAATCAATTTTATCCATTTTTTTATTATTTATCTCAACTACCACTTTACATACACGCGGTCTCTCTCTCTCTACTCATTTTTTCTGATTGCTTGCTCTCTCTCTATACCCATCTCCATACCCACACATCACTCTCCCTCACAGCTCCAATCTCACCCATCTCCATACCCACAACCCATCTCCATACCCACACATCAACTCTCCCTCAGCTCCGATTTCACCCATCTCCATACCTACACATCACTCTCCCTCACAGCTCCGGTCTCACCCATCTTCATACCCACAACCCATCTCCATACACACACATCAACTCTCTCTCAGCTCCGATCTCTCCCATCTCCATACCCACACATCAACTCTTCCTGTCAGCTCCAATCTCACTTAGCTCTGACCCACACATCAACGAGCTCCGATCTCACCTAGCTTCGATCCACACATCAATGAGCTCTGATCTCACCTAGCTCCGATCCACACATCAACGAGCTCCGATCATTCCAGTCAAGCTACGATCAGGCTCCGATTTGTCTCTTTGTTGTTTGTCTGTGTGGGTTTGTTTGTGTGTGGGTGTGTTTGTGTATCTCTTGTGTTTTTTTTTTTTTTTTTTTTTTTGAGCAAGTGAATCTCTGTGTTGATTTGTCTGTGTGGATGTGTTTGTGTGTGGGTGTGTTTGTGTGCATCTGAGGAAAAGGAAGAAGATGAGAAGTGGAGAGTTTGTTGAGCACGGAGAAGAGAGAGAAAAAAAGGAGTGAACAGAAATTAATAAAATAATCTTTACACGAGCTATAGTAACCGTGTAAAATTACACGGTTACTGTAGCTCGTGTAAAGATATACACATTTTTAGAAGCACTGATGTAGTGCATTTTTTAGGCAAAATGTGTAAAAATGGGATCTTTTTCTATTTTACATGATTTTGTCAGTGGATGCTCTAATTGTGTAAAATAGAAAATTGCTACAGTGACCATGTAAATATACACGGTTACTATCTTGTATTCTTCCATCTCATTTAAGATTTATATTTTGTTTGCTATGCATGCTCGGTTTTACTAAAGCAAACTTTACTGATTTTTACAGATCAGACATTGCCTGGAAGGATGCAAAATATGCTCAAATATGGGAATATCTCAGAGATGAATTTGAATTGACTCAGAGATTCGCTAGTCTTGATTTCAAGTTGAAGTTTGTGGAGGTGAAATTTCTCTTTTCTGAACTTATCGTATATCATCTGAATGAATTTAATGTTTCAATTGATGTGCATGCTGTGGTGACATCTTGTTTTCTCTTTACAGCACAATATCCGCTTTCTTCAGGAAATTCTACAGAATAGGAAATCAGATTTTCTGGAGTGGCTCATTATTGCACTGATAGGTGCCGAAATACTTTTATCTGTTTATGACATTGTCCACAGGTCAGCACTTAATCTTTAGGACTAATTTCTGTTGGAGTCTTGCAACAATCACCAAATGTTACTTCAAAAATTTGGCACAAAAACAAGAGTGAAATATTCGGTGAAATTTTTTCGGTGGGTGTAGTTAAACGTTCCATTTCCGTTGATGCACAAAGCCAGAACTAATGCATTGTTCGGTTCATTGTTACTTTGCAATGCATCATACTATTTACTAGTCCATTTTGTAATTTGTATATAAATATTTGAACTGTATTGATAATTATAATACTATTCTTCTGAATCATATGTATGTAGTGTTACTGTTAATCATGATTTGGAAGAATTATTACCTCATAATCTAGTTTTATACACACATTCTAATCTTTCCTGCACAATGTCTCCATTTTAAACTCTGCATGTAATTTCTATGGGGATTGCAAAGCATAAAAAATTTAACAAGAAACTTAAAAACATAACAAATAAGGTACAGAACTAAAAGGGAAGCAATTGGCGATTGTGGAACCTGGTAATGGTAAGTTTTTATAATTCAGAATGTATAGTGCAAGTAATGGTAAGTTTTTGTAGTTCAGAACCTGGTACAAAACTTACCATTACAATTAGGGTGGTAATGGTAAGTTTTTATAATTCAGAACGTATAGTGCAAGTATTCCACAATTTAAGAGTGTACTTCTGCAATTAACTAAAAAGAGAAAAAAAAGACAGCGTGTTATGCCTTCGATCACCAAATTCCACATGCAACGTTCTACACTAACTTTTATTATGTTTTGTGCTTTGATGAGTTTTTTTCATTAACTTATTTTGTTTATTTTGTGAATTATGTAAAAAATAAAATTGTAAAATTTTATTTTTAAAAGAATTGATGTTTTGAAAAACTATCCAAGGATGAAAATAGAGACATCCAATGGGATGGGAGCTGAGCACTTTTCAACAATATCCGGAGCAAGTTTGGCAACCGGTTATAAGATAGCTCTTGGCTTAAATTATCTATTGTTTTAGGTCTTATACTACTTTTTGTCTCAATTCAATTTTAAATAATCTAACTTTTTGTCTTGTATTATGCAAAGATATTCTCGAAAATAAGCAATTATCTTTTTTTTTTTTTTTTTTTTTTACATTAAATACTCAAAAATCAAAATGGGACCTCTGCAAAAGCTACCTAATTTATATTCCAGTACTGCCACCTTCAAATCCAACGGAACATTGAACAATATTTTTTTTATGCCCACTGCATATTGATGACTTAAGAATGATGCATGTGTGACAAAACAGAAAAATCACCGGGGAAAGACAGAGCACTCTATTTTTTGCTAAAAAATAAGAGATGGAGTGCATTTTCCGGTGGCAATCTTTTTTGGTTTTTATTTTTTAATTCGATAGAATTTTAATTTATGTTGTTTGCTCTAGTATAATTTTTCCTTATAATCAAACTAAATACCAATTGATTTTTGGCCTAAGTTGGATTCAAACTCTAAATATTTTATTTAATGACAATAGACTTTATCAGTTAAGTCATTTGAAAATTATACTTTCTCGCTCATTTACTTGCACATTTTTTATCTAATCTATTCATCATTTATAATCCTTGTACAAACACACTCAAATCTACATCTAATTTCAGAACATATTTGCATATTATTTTGTGATTAGATTACATCGCTCATATTAAAACTGTGAAATAATTTTATTGTATTTGACAAAATAAATTGTAACTTTGTATAGAAGGAATATGAGTGCAGTGTAAGTAATGTGTTGTACAAATATGTGTACGATACAAGAAACTGAGGCTTAAAGCCCATTGGACTAATATAAATTCATAACTTAGAAATTGGCCCATCATGAACAGTTCTCTCCAAATGACGAGAATGGAAAAAAAAAAAAAAAAAAAAATCAAAAACTATACTCAATCCAAATAGCAACACTAATTATAAGCATAGTGTTTGTTACAACTAATCAAGACTGAATTAAATATCTACTCAATATCTACACGACACGTGTCTTGGCTGTAACGACTACATTCTTGATTCTACAACTAATCAAAACTGAATTAAATATGTACTCGACACGTGTCTTAGATATTTATAACAAACTTAACACATTGGTTAGACATTAATGATACGGACGGTGACACCATTTTTAGGAAAATGGTACAAAACCGAGCTATTTTACAAAATATTTTATAAACTGTTGCGCTAAATATTGTAATTAATTATTAATAGGTAAAAATGTGATATCAATAGTGAGTCTAGATAAAACAAATAAAATTTTGCTATATTAACAATTTATAAAAACATTATAAAATAGTTTTTTACTATAGTATTATTCTCATTTTAAATTTGATTGTTGGGTATAGTCTCTCATGTTTGGGTTTGACTTATTTCTAGTACTTTTTTAACTGGAGGTTTTCTTTTGTTTTAAATACACTATAGCAAGTGGTGGTGAGTTTTAATCTCCACATTTTATTTAGTTGATGAGTGATGTGACAGTTTCTCATTAAAACAAAATGAGATTTCAGTTAAAAAAGTACTAGAGGTAAGTACTAGAGATTTCTTCCTTTGGTCTAATGCACCACTGCAGTATCACTACTTTGGTGAAAAGTGAAATTATTGTAAGTTGACACTTAAATATATGAAATTGGATACATTCTTAGATTATTTATACCTTTATTGCCTTTTATTTGAGCAATACTATTTGTGTAGAAAAAAAATTTATAATATTTCTTATAATAGTTAAGTTAGTAAGTTTTTACTGGTTCTTATTCGAATCTATTATTAACATCATTTTTTTACTTATTACCAATAATTTGTCACATTAGTTAAGTGTGAATTTTTGTTTTGTTTTTGGAGTCATTAGACGTTCTCGTTTTATTAATATTGAATGAATGTGTGCAAATAAGAAATTATTAAGTCTATTGAAAGAATTGTTGAAATGGTCCTCTCAGAACAACGTCACGAGTGTAAATGTATGCATCAGCTTATTAATTAGCACAAAAAAAAAAAAAAAAACATAAAAGTCATCAGGTGATGTCACATTTGTATAAGTAGCATCAATCTATTGTAGATAATGGAGAAAGACCACACAACAGTCCTAAAACTAATAAATTTAGGGGTGTGCGGAAAACCCACCGACCCGCCAAACCTGACCCAACCCGACCCGCCGGGGTGGGTCGGTTTTTAGGGCTTGGTGGGTTGGGTTACAAAATTATTTTTTAGCGGGTCGGGTTGGGTTTGGGTCATAAATTACAAACCCGCCAAACCTAACCCGACCCACCCATATTTAATATATATTTAAAACATATTATATATTTAATAATTTTTTTTTAAAACTAGCTGTAGGGCATATATATATATATATTATATTTAATAATTTTTTTAAAAAACTAGCTGTAGAGCAGCACTTCTTCAGTTCCTCCTACTAATACTAATCTTTGGGTTTTTTTTTTTTAATATATTAATATTTATATTTTTTCTACCCAATTTAATAATAAAAAAAAATTTGTCAAACTCATGGGTTCAACCCGACCCAATTCGATCCATGTGAGTTGGGTTGAGTTAAATTTTTTTTGACCCACCATAATGGGTTGGGTCAAAAAATCTCCTCAACCCGATTCAACTTAACCTATGCACACTCCTACATTATAGCTGTATGTGACTGTGCCGTGTGCTAGTTGGGGGGGTGGTGTGGGGTTGGGTTGGGTTTTGATTGAAGTAATTGCCATAAATGTATGTGCCCCAACTATAAGAATCTCTATTCAATATTCGTAAACGTAATAGTCAATGTGAGTGTGACACACAGACAAGACCTTCTCATATAATGCAGTCACCGACGAAGACTTCTGCACAATATCTTTAGCTCAAATCTAGTTTAGAGAGAAAATCTAGTTTAGAGAGAAAGAAATAATGGAATCACTACACTTTGAAGAAGGTGTACAAGCACAACAACAAGCATCTAATAATAATGACTCCAAGAGAGGAGGCTGGGCTACTTTCCCCTTCATTATAGGTCTCTCTCTCTCTCTCTCTCTCTCTCTCTCTCTCTTTTACTATACTGGTTTGTGCTCTAATTTAAACTCAAAATTTTTAAGTTGGTCTAATATATGGATTTGTCTTAATTGAGCAGGATGTCATGTCAGTCTTGCTCTTGTAGCTGGTGGGTGGGCATCGAACTTGTTAGTGTATCTAATAACAGAGTATAACATTAAAAGCATAACAGCTACAAAAATACTCAACATTGCCTTCGGTTGCAGCGCTCTCTTTCCTATTGCTGCTGCCATCATCTCCGACTCTTTCTCTGGCTCTTTACCTGTCGTTTCCATCTTCGCCTTTGTTTCCTTGCTGGTAACTAGTGTCTCTTTTAAAAAAAGAATTACTAAGTTCTCAATTTACTAAGTTAGTCAAAGGGTATAAATTTGGGGAAAAGTTATTAGAATCTCATTTCATTACCTTTTGTGTGTGTGTGTGTGTGTGTTTAAAAAAAAAATTGGTACTAAGTTCTCAACTTACTAAGTTAAAGAGACATGTTAGAAATACAAACCTTTTTACAAAATTATTTACAAACGTTTGATTTAGTAAGTGATTATTGGCAAATGAAAAAAATGATGTTAGTGGTGAACCTAGGTAAAACCCAATATATAAGAAACTAGCCATAATAACAGTTTGTAAAAATGTTGTAAAATAGTTTATAACTATAGCATTACCTCTAAGTTAATGCACTTTATTTGTGATGGTAAATGTATTTATAAATCTATTTGACAAGTATATATATAATAATTAGTTTGACCTTGCATGTATTGATAAAATCGTGATATACTTGGTATTATCTATTACCATTTTATGACGTGAAATTGATAAGTTCACACCAAATACCCATTTTTTCTTGGAATAAAGAAAAAAAAAAAAATCAACGCACTTTGCACTTTTTTTTTTTTTTTTTTTAAATTTATCTCATTTAAAAGTGATTTTGTGCAATTTCTCTTTATTTCATTTGAAATAGAAAAGAGGAAACAGATAAAATTATTACTTATATGGATATGCACACACAAAGATTTTTTTTTTTGGTTTCCGTCATTTTATTAAACTGAAGTCATACTTTCAGTTTCCCCTCAAAAAACAAAGAAAAGAAAAAAAGAAAAAAAGAAAAAAGTCATACTTTCAGTTACTTTCTAAATTGACATGAAATTTTTTGCTATTTTTACCAATATTATTTTTGGTCTTCCACCATAGATGCACGTTAGTTTCAAGTTAATCCAAGCAATTAATAAATTCTTGACATGACTTAATATCATAAAATTGTTGTACTAAATATAAAATTTTCAAATGAAATTATGGCAATGGTGCCCTCAACGTAGCTATGCGCTTTTCAGTATAATAACTTTTAAACTAAGTTTGTCATAACACACACATCATGTACAAATATAACAAAAGTTGGGTCTTAGATATTATGGTTAAGCCTAATGTCTATTATGTAACTACCATTTTATTAGAGTATCACCAGCAGTCTCTCCAAATTTTTGTATTGTTTGGAGAGTGAACAGTTCATTTTACATTTTAACTACCCACTTTTTCAAATACACATTTCAACAGATTCTCTATCTCATTTAAATATTATTTCTACATTCATTGTTTATTTTTTTTATCATCATTTATTCTTTTTTTAACAACTATATTTTTCACTGAGAAGTGTTATGTTCACAATATTTTACACAATACTTTCACAACAAAATTTATGTGGAAAGTTGTTATTAGTTCTAATTTAAACCCACCACCGAAATTATTTTTTTAGTCGGAAATATTAACTAATAACAATCTGTTACTTAAAATTTATTGTAAAAATATTGTGAAAATATTGTGGTAGTATTTTTCAATTAGGATTTTTTATTTTTTATATTATTATTTTTTCTTTCATTTCATTTTCATCCATACACGTTTCATTTCATTTTTTCTTTTTTCTTTTTCTTGTTTTTCTCCTCCACACAAGTGTCTAGTCCTATCTCTCTATCTCCCCTTCTTTTATTTTCTTTTTCACTTCAAGAACATTCCAGTTTCAGCAACCTCACATTTTGTTCACATCAGAGAGAGAGAGAGAGAGAGAGAGAGAGAGTGCTGCTCGTCCACCGCCCCACCGCCTCTCGTCCTCCTCCCCACCACAGGGCTGGGTCAGATAGGCTTTTTTTTTTTTTTTTCATATTTTCTTGTTCTAATTCAACTTTATTTTAAGAATTGGATTTTGTTTTATATTTGGATTATGTGAGAAACAGAGAGAATGAGAGAAAAAAAGAAATCCGGAGGAGTGAGAAAAAAGTCTTTTTTTAATTCAACCAGTATTATTTTAAGGGGAAATATTCTTTAGATATGCTATAGTGATCTCTAGGCCTGAAGAGCTACTGTAGCAAATCTAAAAAAAAAATTGGAGATGCAGAGGTTGTTGGAGGGGTTTTTTTTTTTGTGTGAACAGTGATTTTTCTCTCCAAAATTTAGAGATAGCCAGGCTGCTGGTGATGCTCTTAAATCATGAAATTTAAAAATTTTCAATTCCATAGACATTTTAAGGCATTTCTATTTACATCCACAATGAACTATTATTAACTAAAAAGTAATAAAAATTCAAATAAGTTAGGATTAAAATCTATTAAAAAAAACCTTCCACGTGAAATTATAAAAACTCTAGCATACTAAATAGGAATTATAAATTATATAATAATGGTTTATTTAATAATTGCTTATTTTGTTTCTTTCTACAAGTTATTTACTTATGGTCACAAAAAATATCCATTATAAAATTCCATATTTCAAAGGAGTTTATTTATGTTCTATTTTAACTTATTTTATAATCGATTATAATATATAGTTTTTGATTAAATTTGGAATTATATAATTTGCATACATCATGTGAGATGTAACTTAAAATGATTATTATTCTTTTATTTTTAATATCTATTTTATTATTAAAATTTTATTATATTTTTAAAATATTTTTTTTAGTTTACATATGATTCTTGATTAATACATGAATTGCATGGATATACTTTTTGATTTTAGACGCCCAATTAGAGTAATAGACTATAGCTTTAGTCATAATTTGACGGATTTGTGAATGATATCAAGAGCAACATTCACTGAATTTTTTTTTTTCAATTTTGTGTAATCTAAAATATAATTTAGAATATTTTCTTAAATAATTTTATATTGGTCAACAAAATGGAATGTCACAAACTGTCTATTTTAGATGAAATTAATCTTCTTCTTTTTTTCATTCTATTTCATTCTTGAGAATTCAGGGTATGATCATGTTCATCCTCACGGCTGTAATACATTCCTTGAGGCCACCTCAATGTGTAATTGGCTCATACACATGTGAAACCCCATCAAATTTTCAATATGCAGTCATCTACATGACCTTATTGCTGGCTTCACTAGGAGTTGGAGGCACACGCTTCACAATTGCAACTATGGGAGCTGAACAATTTGACAAGGCCAATGATCAAGGAATTTTCTTTAATTGGTATTTTTTAACCTTGTACATTGCTAATGCAATTAGCTTCAGTGCTATTGTTTATATCCAAGACAATGTGAGTTGGGGGTTAGGATTTGGAATCTGTGCCATTGCAAATGTCATTGGCTTAGCCGTATTTATAATGGGAAAGAAATTCTATTGCCAAGTTAAGCCAAAAGGAAGCCCTTTCACAAGCGTAGCTCGTGTCATGGTTTCAGCTATTCGGAAAAGGAAAATACCGAGAACTATTGCAAACCATGACTATAATTTTGGAACCACCGAGGCATTAAAAATGGAAGATGATGCATCGATGAAAAGTTTAAGGTATGAATCACTTTAACTATATGTCTGTTTTGGAAATTATCTTAGCTATATATCACCATTTTGTATTTTTATTGATATTATAACGGTGAAAAAAGAGAGTAAAACTAAAGAAAAATTTGTTATGCATAATAGATCAATATACTTATCTAGTAAATATTGAATTACTTGATTAAGTAGAATAACTCAAATATTAAAAATGACACTATCTCTAACATCATATGCCTTTGATTACCTATAACCTTTTAAGGGTGGTAATGCTTGACATTAATAAGGATCACCACATAAACACAACACAATTATTTGTTGGTTGGTGTTTAAGGCAAATAAGTTCATGTTAATTGTTCCTCCAAAAAAAAAAAAAAGTTCATGTTAAAAAGATTGACCATTTTGACATGAGTAATAATATATTGGGTCAATTTTGTGTTGATATGCTTAACCTACAATCAACTTGAAATGACTTGTTTCTCAAAAAACAAAAACCAAAAAGATTGAAATGACTTGATTTATTATTTGTGTTAATACAATTGACTTAATTATTTTAAACACAAACCTATTTAACCAATATAAAAAACGTTAACGTTTTTCCCCCTATATAAATTAGACTTCAAATATATAATTAAACTTGTTATTATGATTATATAGGTAATTTTTTCAATGAATCCGTAACACTTTTACCCAAAACAGTGAATAAAACCTTTCATTTCATTTTAATTTTCTTAGATTGTGTCGGTCCAAATTTTGTTCCCACCATATCATGGTTGGGTCTACGGTCTACCCAATAGTTCTTGTTTCCCAAGTTATTTATAGTGATGGGGAGTGTTTTAGTTTTCCTTGTTTGACTATTGTTTAAGAGAACAATCATGAATTATGCCATAAGTTGAAATTTTATTGTATTTATCAAAATAAAAAAGATTATTGTTTGTAAAACTAAAATGTCACCACTTCCATACAGATTCTTGAATCGTGCAGCTTTGATAACTGAAGATGACAAACAATTAGATGGCTATTACGCAAGATCATGGAGATTGTGTACCATGGAAGAAGTGGAAGCCCTCAAAACCGTGATAAAACTTATCCCATTATGGTCTGCTGGCATTTTTTTAAGTACTTCAATAGGTATTTCTAGTAGCCTCATAACCCTCCAAGCCTTAACCCTGAATCGACACATTGGGCCACATTTCGAATTCCCAGCTGGGTCATTCCTACTCTTCAACTTATTAGCTACAGCCATCTCAATCTTCATTGTTGATCGTTTCTTCACTCCCATGTGGCGAAATCTAACCCATCGATCTTTGACACCAATCCAACGTATTGGAATTGGACATGTAATCAATATCCTTGGTTTAGTGGGATATGCCTTAATTGAAATTCGAAGACTCCATGTGGTTCGAACCCACAGCCACACTAACCAACCTAGTTTGGTTGTGCCCATGTCAGCATTTTGGCTTGTGGTGCCACTAGCCATTGTGGGTATTGGAGAGGGGTTCCATTTCCCAGGATCAGTTGCATTATATTATCAAGAATTTCCAATATCACTAAAAAGTATGTCCACTGCTATGGTCTCATTATTACTCGCAATTGGGTTTTTTCTAAGCTCAGCTATAATTGATTTGGTAAAGCGAACCACTACATGGTTGCCTGATGATATTAATGTTGGAAGAGTGGACAATGTGTATTGGATGTTGACAGTGATAGGAGTGGTGAATTTTGGCTACTATATAATTTGTGCCAAGTTGTTCAAATACCAAAATATTGAGGAACATGATGGAGATTCGAGGTCTGCTCCCTAAAATTGGGAAGATAAATATTGAGTATTTTTATAAGTTGGTTTACTTACGCTACGTGTGAAGGAAAGAAATTTGTGCCATTTTAGAGTTTAATAAATAGTTGTTTGAGATGAAGTTGGTTTACTTACTCTATGTGTGAAGTAAATTGGTTTACTTATTCTACGTGTTTAGACCCTTTTTGTGATGAAGTTAAATAATACCTTAAAAGCATTGGTAAAGGCCATTAATTTTTTTTTTTTTTTTTAAATTTAATTGTTACAACAAGTGAAGGAGGAGGAGGGGGAGGCTTGATTCTCTTTATAAAAGAAACCAAACAAACGCCCCTAAGTTCCAAGACCACCTACACTTTGTAAAAACCATTTACACACCTCGTGTTTGCATACCCTAAATAAGATATGTATAAACAAATTCCTATACATGACTTGGCTATATCCTCTACGAGTTTTGTGGGTGAGTGATACATGGCCCAAGGGCCTTAGGCTTCACTATGAGAGACCCCGACACTGAAAAATAATTTGATTATGAGAATGGTATAAATACCTCCCTCACCATCCTTATGCAACTAAGAACTGAAAGACTTATTTGAAAAATCCTTTATAGCTTCCAATTTACTATGTTAAGTTTTGGAGTGATCATCACCATCCTTCCATGATTATTATTTTTTATCATTAGGCCAAAACATCACAAGTTCGTGCTTTATGTGTACAGGAACCTGAGGTACCAGAGAACGTTCTTTGGTAAGAACTTCCAATCTCGAACCTCAATACTCAATTACCCTTGTTCAACTTTCCAACACCTACAAGTTCGATCACCAAATTCCGCAAGCCATATTCTACACCAGCATCTAGTTGTTGAAGTATTTGAAGTACTCAAAATGGAACCTCCACTGTAGCTCCTAACAAAGAAATTTATCATGCCCAGAAACAGAACCTGTCACTCTACAATAAGACATTAAAATAAATCTCACAAATATTAAAGTGGTGAAATCGGAACATAAAGTAATAAATAATAGTAGTAGGCCACAAAACAAATTATATTCATAATGTGTATTATGTACATCTGGGTCCGTCCAGCCATGATAATTAGTGTGGCCTTATGACATATAGGGAACTCTATAATTTGATCTTGGTGGAAGAGGTCAACAATGTGAGAAAATTAGAGAAAATTATAAATTTATAACATATCTTATGTTTACTCTTGTCGCGGCTATGATATAAGGGATGTTATTATTTGTTAGAGATATATATTAGTCATATTAGCTCAATGTAATAGGCTCAAGCCCATTCCTACTTGTACTATTAGTGTAGGGTTTAGTCGCCTATATATACTCATGTTAGGGTTCATTGTAACATAGGCTACTGTACTACACTTTTATACAATAAAGATGTAACCTTTAAAGTATTCTTCCATAGATGTAGGCCGACAAGGTTAAACCACGTAACCTTCGTGTTCTCGGTGTTCCTATTCTATGCTTCCTTTTTCGCATCCACTCTAGCATATACAACATGATATAATACATTGCGTTGCTAATATTACATTTAACATGGTATCAGAGCCAAACTCTGTTCTTGGCATCAAACAAAATCTCTAGCAAAGAAGATTCTCACGTGCGTAACACAGATCCACAACAGTGCCCATGCCTTCTTTTAGATCTGGGTCTATAGCATCATGCAGCTCCCACGGAAACTCCGTTGCTGCCTTGCTGCTACATCTCTGATCTCTCAAGCAAGTCGAACCACTCACCTTTCAGATTTGTGCAAATCTAAACTTCGCCTGATGAAATCAACACCACAGACGTGATCAATAACCTCCCGCGACCAAAACCCAGGAACTTGGCCCCCAAAGGAAGCTTCACGCGCCACCACGCGCCGCCAACAACTCCGGAACTCTCACACGCACTGCCAAAGTTTCTTGACTCTCAGCTCGGATCTTAGTCACACGTGCCGCCAAGACGGCCTTGTCGTCCTCCGATCTACTTGGCCTGAGAATCTAGTCCTCATTCGACGTCACACGCGCCTACATGCGCCGCCTGGGTATTTGTCTGGCCACCATGCGCTAGTACGCGCCGTCATGTGCTGAAGAACTTATGTTGATGTCATCAAGTGACATCATCGTTCCACGTCAGCATGCCACGCATGCCCTAAGCTACGTCAGCCCTAGACACGTCAGCAGTGTCGCCTTGTCAGCACCACGTCACCTAGCTGACTGTTGACCCGAACCGACCCAACCCAGACCACCTGGATCTGACGTGTGAGCATTGACTGTTGACTTTTTACGTTGACTTTTGACCAAAAGTTAAAATTTCTGATAGGGCTTATTTTGTTCAGTTTTTCGCGTAGATTCCAATTTTGGACTCCGAGTTTCTTCTTCATTTGAAACTCCGAAATTGGTCCATTGGCATATTATTCATTGTGATTTCTTCAAAGGCATTCTTCAAGACATCTTCAAGACATCTCCAAGTAATCTTCTCATGCTTATCCAACCTCAAGCCTTCATCGAGCTTCCACCTTGAGTTTAAGGGAGGGTGTTAGAGATATATATTAGTCATATTAGCCCAATGTAATAGGCCCAAGCCCATTCCTACTTGTACTAGTAGTTTAGGGTTTAGTCGCCTATATATACTCATGTTAGGGTTCATTGTAACACAAGTTACTGTACTACACTCTTATACAATAAAGATGTAACCTTTAAGGGATTCCTCCATGAATGTAGGCCGACAAGGCTGAAACATGTAACCTTCGTGTTCTCGGTGTTCCTATTCTATGCTTCATTTTCCGCATCTATTCTAGCATATACAATATGATA
Organism: Quercus suber; assembly: GCF_002906115.3. Classification (NCBI taxonomy): domain Eukaryota; kingdom Viridiplantae; phylum Streptophyta; class Magnoliopsida; order Fagales; family Fagaceae; genus Quercus; species Quercus suber. The sequence goes on from NW_027070255.1 coordinate 173,366, forward strand.
TAACACATTGCGTTGCTAATAATAATGTTATCTTTTTGTTATGTGTTGCTTGTATATTGCAGCATTAGTGTGTTAATTTTTTTTTTTTTTTTTAATTGGGATTGAGTGTTTCTAGCAATGTAAAATAATGTTTCTTTTTGTTATGTGTTGCTTGTATATTGCAGGGTCACATAGTTTGACCTTATGGCCATTTATGGTTTGACTACCCATTTCACATTGTGTAATGGTTTAAAAAAAAAAAACTTGTTCTGTAAAATAATTCACTCCTCTATTTTAATTTCCTTTATACTGTGCTTTCTGGTCTTGGATGGATCAAGTGTGTACTATGATCAGCATACCTATTAGTCAGTTTCCTTTTGCTTCTGATTCAGGTTCACTCAGCAGATAAAATCCTTGAACTTTTGAATGTGGGGAATAGTCGACGGAAAACGGAAAGCACGGAGGCTAATGCAACTTCTTCACGGTGAGCGTGCATGAGTTGAATTTCTTAGTTGCTCTAAACTTTTCACCCCCTTTACCATCCATGTTGAGAAATTTATTACATGGAGCCCTCTCTATGCGGTGCAACCTTTTTGCATGATCTCATATGAAGTTGTCTCCATCTAACCAGATCACATGCAGTTCTAGAGATCACTGTGAAAAGAAAACAGAGAAACAAGTATCGAAATCAAGTCATGCAAGGAAAACTTGCACTTGTAGATCTTGCTGGCAGTGAACGAGCTTCTGAAACACATAATGGAGGCCAAAAGCTAAGAGATGGAGCTAATATCAACCGATCACTTCTTGCCTTAGCAAACTGCATAAATGCTCTGGGGAAGCAACAAAAGAAGGGTCTTGCTTATGTTCCTTACCGGAATAGGTATCTGATTGTACTTATTATAGCCGTAATTCCTCCCTCCTATCGAATCTAATATATATTTCCTTGCAGCAAATTGACACGAATACTTAAGGATGGTCTGAGTGGCAATTCTCAAACGGTCATGGTTGCCACAGTATCCCCTGCAGACAGTCAGTATCACCACACTGTGAATACCTTGAAGTATGCCGACAGGGCAAAGGAAATAAAGACACACATTCAGGTGAACTCCAATTTGTCTGGGATATATCTGCTTTATAATTCTTGAAAGTGTGAGCACTGAGGAAGTTATTTGTGGCTTGCGGTGCTCTAACTGATATTTTCTTTGGATGAACATAATTCTGCTTTAAGGCTACTATTCACCTCTTTTTATATTATAGCTCTTAATAATCCTTGACCTTTTTTTCTATTATGATTTGGGTCAGCTTCCCTCTTGCATGGGATTGGAGTAAGGTCATTTTGTTCTTTGCTAATTGAATTGTCAATACTTTAGTTTGTATTCTGCCACAGCTGAATGTATCCTTCTTGTCAAGAGCCCTGTAGCTCAGTGGCATTGCTTGTTGTAACAATTGATTTATCAAAAAATAAAAAGAACAAACAGTTGAATGTATCCTTCCTGTATATTTCTTTATGGTATCTGCTTGGCTTATCAGATGCTCTATTTTTTTCTTGGGTGCTCATTGTCTGTTTATCACCTCCTAGATTCATGACTTTAAGCATTTATTGTCACTTGGTTGTTCAAGTTATCATAACATTCATGTTTCTTTACAGAAAAACATAGGCACAGTAGATACCCATGTATCAGACTACCAGCGGATGATTGACAGTCTTCAGGTAAGCTATTAAAAGGTATGTGTTGTATTTAAGGTAGCATAGTATATGTCTTGGAACATGACATACTTGATTTTACAGAATGAGGTTTTCCGACTGAGAAAAGAACTAGCTGCAAAGGAATCACAGCTTAGTCTCAAACCTGCTGAAAAAGCTGCAGATGATATGTCTTGGTTGAATGTATTGAGCCATGAAATCAGTGAAAATGTTCAGGAACGGATAAACTTACAGAAGGCATTATTTGAGCTTGAGGAAACTAACCTTCGTAACCGCACTGAACTCCAGCATCTTGATGATGCTATTGCAAAGCAGCAGGTTAGATAATGTCAGTTTAATCATTTAAACTGTATTTTGCATGGTTTATAATTTTGAATGTCAATATATTTTTTTTTCTCTTCCACCCTTGATCTTTCTCAAATTCTGTCTACTTATATATATATATATATAAAGAAACAAATCTTTCTCAAGTCTATGTGGAGCAAAATTTAGTGTTTATTTCTTCTAAGGTCTGAAGGTCTAAACAATTGGTTTTTTTTTTTTTTTTTGGCTGATGTGGGCGTTCAGGGCTCTTAGAGCACCTGACTAATACCTTGGATCTGATGGTCTACGCAACTCCTTAGAATTTAGAATTTTGTGTGTTGCTTTTCTAAATTGTCCGTTAACAAAATCTTATGATTATGGTGCCCAAACACAGGCCAGCTGGAGACCTGAATCTCTGATTTGCTGTTCTATCTCCCCCCCAATCTTTTCTCGCTTTGCACGCCAAACAAGGATTGAACTTCTATACAATGTTTAAAACAATGATGGAGTACCTTTTTCTATGTCACAGGTTATTGAAAAAGATGGAGCGGTTGTGGAGGCTTTAAGAGCAAGAAGGCAAGTCATTCTGGATAACATCCGTGACAACGATGAAGCCGGTGTCAATTACCAAAAGGTAGAATATATCCATGTATTGGGGCTCATAAGAATTACAATTTTGGAACTTTCTATCATATAACCATTTTTACTTTTGCAGGAAATTGAAGCAAATGAGAAGCATCGATGCCAACTCCAAAATATGAATGAGGAAGCCATTAGTGACAGTGGCAATAAAACTTACTTGGGCATTCTCAGTCAATACAGGATCCTGGTAATTAGATAGAAGTATTAATCCACTTATTGTAGAGTTAGCCATTATGATTGTAGAAAGTTTCACCTTGGTATCTGGATCCATTTGAATACATGGTACAAACAAATTAGCGAGGAAGTCATTGTTTTACCAAACAAAACTTGGGAAGTGATATTGTGAATTAAAAAATACTCCCAGTGAGTTAATTAAGTCAACCAAGAACCTACCATGAACCTTAGAAGAAAAAAAAAAAAAAAAAAAAAAACCTTCTTTGAAGAAGTTGATTACTCATCATTATTGTATTGGGTTTTTTGGGCCTAAGTTCGTTTATCATTTGGGCTATGAACTCAAATCTGATCCTTACATTTATTAACTTAGAAATTATAGAAGATTTTTTTTTTTAAATCTAAAAAAATTTCTACAATGTGGTGTAGCCACTTGGCACAACCACGGCTTAGATTGATTAGATGAAGAATTTGAGAATGATTAGATTACACTACGTTGCTGCTTTTTTTAAAAAAAATTATAATACATGTTGCTACTTATTATTATTATTCTTAAATTTTATAATACATGTTGCTACTTTTTTAAAATATTAAATGTTTTCTTCTACGTGTAGTACAGTAATTAAATAAGGATCAGATAAATCAAATGAAAAATTTAAATTGTAATTAAATTAAGATATTTATCAATTTAGAAATTATAGAAGAAGAAAAATTCTATTTTTTTTATAATAGACGTTGCCTTTTTCTTTTTTTCATAATACACGTTGCTACCTTTTTTTTTTATATAAATGTTTTCTTTTATGTAATTAAATAAGAATTAGATAGATTAGATGAAGAATTTGAATTATAATTAAATTAAGATATTTATCAACTTAAAAATTATAGGAGAAGAAAATTATATATTTTTAAAAAAATCTAAAAATTTTATTAAAAAAATTTGCAATATGGTGCAGCTAGTTAGCACAACCACGACTTCTAAACCCAACTTTTATTATATATTATATGATATGATATGATATGATATATATATATATATTGATTATAATTAACGGAATGGATATTGAATTTAACAAGTCTCAAACCTCAGGGTCAATCAAGAATCAGTTTGCACAAACCCACCCAGAGCCAGGGAGTTTTTTTTTTTTTTTTTTTTAATTTAATTATTATCTAGCAATAGAGTTTTATAAATGCAAAAAGTAGTTTCAAATATAAGATTTTCTTTTTAAACTTTGGCGAATGAATATGAGGGGGAAAATGCAGGGAGAGCTTATGCGGGAAGTATGAAAATGGATGATGAATTTAAACGCTATGGAATTAACAAATAATCGCAATAATTAAAAGGCTTTAGATTGAAATTATTGTTTTCATTAGCATAACCCCAACCTCAAGCACATGTTATGCATTACTCTAATTTTTTTTTAAGGGAACATGTTATGTATTACTTTTAGACTGGAAAGATATTCATTGCCAGGCACAAACATGTGCGTCTAGGGTTACAGTTTAAAGCCCCTCACAATTGCTGTATAATGAGAAATAAATTTCCCCAGCAACAAATGGAGTTAGCACCCCAATTTTCATTATTGGAATTCAATTGAATCTATAATCCGATACAGCTAAAATCTACCGGAGTAATTGCAAATATCACCACTTGTAATATTTTCTCATTGCTGTCTTAGGAGAGAACCTGATTAATAATTTCAATCCATCAAATTCACATTAACATCAAATTGCAGCTTTTTTATTAAACGAAGTAGCCCCTAAATGTACACAAATATATACAGGCACAACATCAGAACTACATTTGGGAAGTGACTAGTCAGAAATCTACCCAAATAGTTCTGGACTATATTCCTACAACCACCTCAAAAATCCTTTTTTTATCCTTCAATCCGATTCAGATAAACGTGAGCATGCTCCAACAATCTAGCCAGCATTAAGACTCACCAGTGGACTTCGAGAAAGCCTGTCAAAAGTGAGCATGCTCCAAGTCCAACACTACAAATCTACAGCTCATATGTACATTAGCAGAAAAAAACGAAAAAATGGCAGAAGCAGGAGAGCATTAGTATTCAGGAATACTATACAAAATTGGAAGTGACCTTTGGTATCAGGATTATGGGAACCAAAAGAAATCGCACCCATTGAAGACAATTAAGGCATGTGGGACAGGTCCTAGCAGTTAGAGGATTTGGTATTCTGAAAAATTTTATTTGAGCCAACACAACCAGGGCCTTGTTCCAAAGGACTGCATCCAAATAAACCTCGATTTGTCCCACAATGGCCCATTATTTTTCCTTCTTGCAAATCTTGGCTGCTACTCATTCCAAAATGAGAACTCTCATACAAATGTTGCCTCATAGTAGTATTCCATGCATCCTGCGTGAGAAAATTAACAACAGGTCAAAATAAAAGAATGGGAATGAAATCTTTGTTTGGGGGGTGCGGCAGGGGATCACCACTTATAAAAGCAAACAACAATAAGTAAAATCTTGTTCAAACAGAATATTAACCTCACAACAGGAGGAAAAAAATTATTCAAGTGTATAGTCAGTCATCTGGTAGGTCAACAAAACTCTAAATGATGAGATGATCAGAGGTCATGCAATCTGAAGATTTTCTGGTAGATTATTTTGACAAAACCTGAAATTTTAAATCCAAATATGTGTAGGGTAAAGAAGATGCTTCTTGAGAATTAAATCTCCTTAATCATCTCTTTTCAAGCAGCTTGTTAAAGCGAAACAATTAATTGGTTCTGCCTAGGAATTTCCTTTCTCCTCATTTCTTCTTCCACATGAAGAGAGGCAATATCATTTCTGTCAAAACATCTTAGTTTTCTTTAATTAAAAAAGAAAGAAAGTGATACCAAGATAATTGTGACAAACAGATGTGCCAGAAGAAACAGAAGAAAGGACAGTCTAAGACCATAGCAGTAGAATAATAACACGTACCCAGAGCTAAGCATACATCCTTACAGTAAGCAAGACTACAAATTATAATCTTAGCATGAATACCTTATGCTGATTGCCAAAATCAGCACTGTGAGATATAGAGGACATGCAGCTTTCACCATAAGGAGAAGACTGACTTCTTATCTCTGGATACGAATGGCGCAAATTTTGAGGATGTTTCATAAGAGTGCTGAACCATGAACTTGGCCTGCCACCAACCCAATGCTCACTGCTCTTCCTCAAAGTCAGACATGCTGATGGGGAATGATCATGCGGCAGTAAGAAGTAGGAGTTATGGTGTTTCTCTCTGCAAAAAGTACAAGCTGAATCCAAATGCCCCCTTGAGAATGATCTTGAACCAAAGTCTTGAAAATTCCGGAACATGCAAGATGTTGTAGAGTACGAATGCCCCATGTATGGACAATATCCAAAGGGTTCAAATCTACCATAAGCTAGATTTGGTGACTCCTTCCTATCAGAGAGCCCAGGATAGGGTGTCACCGTCCAGTCTTCAATTGTGATTCCCTGTTTGGCCGCAATGTCCAATATCTGTCTCTCATCAAGTCCTAATCCCATGAGCAAGTTCCACAAGTTTCTTAGTGCTTCCCTTTGGTTGTGGATGACTTGATCCCTCATTGCCATTTCAAACTGAAGCTCAGTATTAGCTATTCCCTACATTAGTGTAGTACAACTGTAAAGCTATAAAGCAAGCTAATAGAACCACATGTACAGCCATTGAAGAATAAAACTATCCAAGGTTTTAAAATCTTTGACTTAATGCCTCACGAAACAATTTATATCAAGGAAAATTTAACAGATGCCCTAAGAGCATTAGTTTAGGAACTATTTTTAGAAACTTTTTATGAGAAAAGAAAAAAGCAACTACCTTTATTGACAGCTTTTTATATTTCACATGAAAGTGGCATTAAAGCTTTCCTAAAATGACCCATTTACAAATGCCCTAAAGGCTCCTGTTAACAAGACCCTTTATATTATAGCAGACGGTAGTCATAACTTCTAACAGAAGTTAACCAACATAGCTTAAGATAAAGGATTATATCATGATGAGTAATCAACTTCTTCAAAGAANTAGGGAGCTAGCCCCGATCGAAGTCCCGTAATGTTTTTCATTATTTTGATACTTAAAACAATTTGGCACAAATTAAAAATAGTAGCCATAATCCACCACTCCTTTCACTACCAACATCAAATACACATTATCCAGTATCCCATCAGTAATATTATCCGTCTACCATCCAGTACTATTCAATCTATCAAATCCATAGTTGTCTGGGTTGAGTATATATGACCCTGTTGCAAGTAATAAAATGCCATAGCAGTGGAAGTATTTCTTAGTGACAGTAAAAATTCTTGATAATACAATGAATCTGATCTTGAAAAATGGAATCCCTTCCCAATCCCCACAATTGCTAGTGGTACCGCAAGCCATAGGGTTGACATGGGCACAACCAAGCTAACTTGACCAGTGAGATTATGGGCTCGAACCATATTGAGCCTTCGAATTTCAATTAGGGTAGACCCCACCAAGTCAGGGACATTGATTATATGTCCAATTCCAATACGTTGAAAGGGTGCCAAAGTTCGACAATTAGATTCCTCTACATGGAAAAGAAGGAATGGTCAATGATGAATGTTGAAATGGCTGCAGCTAAAAAGTACCTATTATGGCACTTGAAAAAAAAATGCTAGTAGATCGTAATGGGATAATTCCGAGTAGAGTTTGGACTTTGGAGGGCTTCCTCTTCTTCCTTTGTACAAAGCCTCCATTATTTTGCGTAAGAGTCCTCTAGTTGTTGGTCACCTTCAGTAATTAGTGTATGTTTGGTTTCGGCTGAAAGCATCTGCATCTGTGTTTTCCTCCTCTCTTTTTTTTTTTCTTTTTTTTTTTGGCACATGAAATTGAGACAAAACGGCTACTGTTTATGCACTGTGCATAAACTGTAGCCAAAAATTTTGACTTTTCCACTTTTTCAGTACAAATTTTACTGTTTACGGACCTATAAATTTTACTTTTCAGTAACTTTTTCATTAAAAATGAGTCTTACAATACTATTCACATATTTAAAAATTATTTTGCTATAGTGTTTTTCAGTTTCAGTTTTCAGTTTTCAGTTGTATCTAAGAATCTACATGAAAATGATGACACTTTAGTTTCACATATAAGAGCAACCGCATTGGTCAATACAAAATTTATGTTTATTTTGTAAAAAAAATCTATTTTATCTATTTTATACACTCATTTTTATAAAACAACCACATCAGTTTATCTATTTTACACATTTATTCAATAAAATATTCATTCTTTTACATTTTTTATTATTTCCTCACTCACTACCCCTCTCTCTTTCACAGACCCAACGCTACCCAAAATCAAGCAAAATCCCAAAACCCATTGATCTTAACATTAGAAGCAAAATCCCAAAACGCTACATATGAAATCAAGCAAAATCCCAAGCATATGCAAGCAACATCAAATCTTAATAGCAAACCAAATCAAAATCCCAAAACCCATTGATCAAACAAAGAAAAATAGAAGTAAACCACCATAGAGGTTGCAGTGCAAGCAAAGTGGCTTATTCAGAGAGGGCTTTGGCAAGGGTCAAATCAGGAAGGTTGAAACTCATTTTTTTTTTTTTTTTTTTAATTATAATTTGATTTAATCTATGTGTGAGATCAGAAAAATTGCGCCACTTGGAGTTTAATAAACAAGTTTTAAAAAAAAAAATATATATTTTGTGGTTACAAATTGAAGGGTATTCTTGAAGCAACCACCCTGAAGTTGGGGTTTACTTGATTAACTTTAGGATTGAAGTTGTGCGATTTTGAAGTTATCTTCTTTAATTAATTTCTTCTTTTAAAATTTAAAGTCAAATTTTCTTCTTCTTTTTCTGTTTTCGATTTTATTTAAGTTGGGCTTTTCTTGATTAACTTTAGGATTGAAGTTGTGTGATTTTTTGTACTAAATACGACATTTTTTTACTATGTGACAGTGCCTACTTTTCTTTAAGGAAAACCGAACAAATTAATTTATGTTTAAAAGAATTAGAATTAAGTACTTATCTTTACCAAATAATATCTTTGACATTAACACAATGTCAAATAAATTGATTTGAAAGAAATAGAATTAATTAAGTACTTCTCTTTAACAAATGATATCTATCTTTTTTTTTTTTTTTTTTTTTGAGAATCAAAGTAGTGTTTTTTATTCAATGAATACTATCAGAGTATGCTAAAACAAGAGAGTGAATCTGTGGTAGAATATCTTCTATCCACACCCTATAATCTGTAACATTTAAAGCAAAACGAGTTAAAGCATGAGCAATCATATCGCCCTCTCTCTTAACATGAGAGTAGCGTGATTTACTAAAACATCTAGCCTTTGATCTTACTGCATCAAGAATTACACCGTCTGTTGACAAAAAGGGTCTATCATATTTGAGAGCATGCATGAGGACTTGACAATCACCCTCCAAGGTGACCTCTTGAAACCCTAGTTCGGACGCTAGCTGCAAGGCCGATGCTGCAGCCATACCTTCAACTTCAAAAGGTGAATATACATGGCTAAGGGTCCTGGACAGCGAAACCAAAACCGCTCCTTGTGCATCCCGAATTATGGCACCAATCCCTGACTTTTGCTACTTACTGAATAGTGCGCCATCAAAATTGATCTTAGCCATGTCCAAGATAGGAGCTCTCCATCCAGCTCGGACCGGTGTGGACTGTGGTGAGGGAGATGACTCATCTTTGACATTAACATAATGTCAAATTCTCCCATCAAAAAAAAAAAAAAAAAAACCATAATGTCAAATTCTAAAGTCAAAAGTGAAAAGATCCTAGCCGGACGTGGCCATTTATGTTGAGTCGGTGACACACATTTGAACCCCAAGCCCGAGAGAGAGAGAGAGGTCCAAGTGTTGCAGAAAAAGATAATGGTGAAGAGCTATGAATCTGATCACCAACTTACACAACAGACTTTCTGCACCAGCCAGCCTTTCATTGTTAAAGGCTATGATTATACCTTAAAATGGAACCTCCACTTTTGCTCCTTAAAAAAAGCACATTTAATTTTATGACTTAAAATAATGCATGTTTGAAGATGAAGCATATATAGTATATTCAAGCGCACACTCTTTTCTCCTGTAATCCATTCACCTTTTATTTTCCCAGGAAAAAAAAAAAAAAAGGTCGAGTGGGTACTAGTAACAATGACGAATTTATTAATATGGAAAATCATGGCTTTTTGCGATTGTATGTAAGAATTAAGAACTCTTCCACAATTCTTATATTATTTGCGTTTCTATCGTGTCTAAATTTTGTATACATTACACGGACCCTTCCTTCCTAGTGACAATTCTTTATCGTTTTTTTTTTTCATTACCAAATAAAATATGTCCGATCTTTAATAATGCATATATGAGAGGGAGAGAAGCTTCCTATATAATAGAGGTGTTTGATATAGGATATATCTGCTTAGCTTATAACAGTTTGAAGGGATATATCTGCTTAGCTCAAAACAGTTCAGAGAGAAAGAATGGAAGGCATAGAATCAAAACAGTTTGAAGGGAGGCTTTCTGCCTTGACTACACCAAATGAAAAAGGTGGACAAGCATCTAAGGAGTCCAAACGAGGAGGGTGGATTACCTTTCCCTTTATCATAGGTCACTATCTCTTTCTTTCTCTCTTTGTGCTATAATATAAACTCCATTTTTAAGTTGGTCTAAATTAAATGGCGCTATATATATATATGTATATATAATATGCACTGTTTTTTTTTTCAAGCAGGAACTCTGATGGGTCTTTCCCTAGTAGCTGGTGGGTGGGCATCGAATTTGATAGTATATCTAATAACAAAGTACAATGTGAAAAGCATAGCAGCTACAAAAATAAATAACATTGCTCTCGGTTGCTTCTCTCTCTTTCCTGTTGCCGGTGCCATCATTGCCGACTCTTTCTTAGGCTCCTTCCCTGTCGTTCTCATCTTCTCCTTTGTTTCCTTACTGGTAATTATTTACTGTTTTTTATATATAGTGTAACAAGCAGACACTAAATAAGCTAATCAATAAAAACATTTATTGATGGTGCTCTTTATTTGATTGATGATGCAAAAACCCAATATGGTGGTGGTGGTAAATAATACTTTATCTTCGTTACATAATTTTTTAATGTCACTCATGAGTATTAGCTCCAATGTCACATCCTTGTAATTATTTTTTAAAAGACACAATAAATAAAGATAAAAATCTTGGATTCAAAGTCTTTGTGTGTACTAATTTTCAATAAGTTTATAACAAGTTAAGGATTTTTTTAGCTATTGACTTTTATTTTATTGATAATGCAAAAACCCAATATGATGGAGGTAAGTAACACGATATCTTCATTACATACATTTTTAATGTCACTCATGAGTTTTAGCTCACACGTCGCATCCTTGTAATTATTATTTATGAGAAAAAGTAAATAAAGACAAAAATAGTGGATTCGTAAGTCTCTGTATCTATTAATTTACAATATGTTTATAATAAGCTAAAAGTTCTATTAATGAGTGCTTTTATGACCGTTGTTAATAGACAATTTAAAAAAAAACTTAAGTTTAAATATAATTTTTTAATTATTCCGAGTATCATATGGTCATACCGATAATATATACATATTTTTGGATTGGTAGATACCCTATTAACGTAACATATGATAATTACTCATAATGTGATGAATTTGTGAATAATATCATACACAACATTAGGTGAGAAATATTCAATTAGGTAATAAAAAACTAATTTAAAAAATGATTTACATAAATAAATGATTTATATATAATTATATATTCCTTAACAAAATGGAATGTCACTAATTTCTTTGAGAATACAGGGTATGATCATGTTCACCCTAACTGCTACAATACATTCCCTGAGGCCAGCCCAATGTGTAATTGGCTCATATACGTGTGAAACCCCATCAAATCTTCAACATGCAGTCCTCTATATGACCCTAGGGTTGGCTTCACTAGGACTTGGAGGCACACGCTTCACAATTGCAACTATGGGAGACGAACAATTTGACAAGCCCAATGATCAAGGAATTTTCTTCAACTGGTATTTTTTCACCTTGTACGTAGCAAATGCAATCAGCTTCTGTGTCATTGTTTATATCCAAGACAATGTGGGTTGGGGATTGGGGTTTGGAATATGTGCCATTGCCAATGCCATTGCAGTAGCCCTATTTGTATTAGGAAAGCAATTCTATCGCCAAGTTAAACCAAAAGGAAGCCCTTTCACAAGCATAGCTCGTGTCATGGTTGCGGCAATTCGGAAAAGGAAATCAGTGGGAATTTCTGGAAACCAAGATTATTATTTGGGAACCACTGGCGTGTTAAAAATGGAAGCTGGTGCATCAACTAAAAGCTTCAGGTATGAGTCACTTTAACTCTCTCTCTCTCTCTCTCTCTCTCTCTCTCTATATATATATATATATGTTTTTGGGGGTTATTGTTTTAGATTTTTGCTTTTTATTTATATTATAATTAATCAATGTAGCCAACATTATAATATCGGAAATTATCATAATTGAATTTAGGAATTGAGATGAATATAACATATCTTAATGCCCAATTTCATGAATAAAAAAAAAGTATATATATATATATATATACCTTAATGCCCAAAAGCATAACTTGTCACTAACTCATGATATTAAAATGTCATGAAGACTCAAGTGGTGACCTTCGAAAAAAAGATATATTACATGGTAGGACACACAAGTCACTAATTATTTCTTTGGTGGTTTTTTTTTTTTAGGGAGTGGTTGGGGTGCAAAATTAGGAATATAAATGTTTGATAAAAAATAAAGACTTGAGACATTTAGGGTTTAAATTAAATTTTCATTTCTTCAAAATTGTAACTATTGAATTTTTTTTTTTTTTTTAAGTTTTTAAAAACTTTACCGATTGAGTTAACTAAAACTCACATAACTATTGAATTATAAATAATAATAATAATAAAATCCTAACAAATTTTATTACTTAAACCTCACGTTTTCCACTTCACAAATGTGCCAAAGAAACTAAGCAAAACTCCACCCTCACTCAGTTCTACTAGGTGGAACCTAAACAAAACACATAAACCCCAACAATAACATGATTTCTAAATTCTAGTGAGAATCACGGCAGCCAATGAAAGAGAGAAACTTAGCAGCCAAAGTGAGAGAAAAACACAATAAAGGGGGAACACAACGTTGATCCCAACAGCCAGAGGCTGGTCTGTGTTGCGATGGTTGCTACGGCTAGCTACAAGGAAGGGATCGACTAGTGTTGGCAGTGCAAGTCGCAGTAGCGGTGGCAAGGAGAGGATCAATTGTTGTAGGTGATGCTAATTAATTCTCACACACTATAATTAAATGAGATTTGCTCTTATCACGAGCGTAAATTTTGAAGGACTTTCTCTAAGTAAAGTAAAGAACATGGATTAGATAAATAATAATAGGGTCATGCTAATGAATGTCCTTAAAGCACTCATTAATAATCAATTTTATGAAAGTTTTGATATCACTTTTATGACAAATGAAAAAAACTGTCAAAATATTAATTACTGTTTTTTCATTTCCCATAAAAACTTTGTTTAAATAGATTATTAATAAGTGCCCTAAGAACACTCGTTAGCATTTTCCATAATAATATTAGGAATTAAAATAAAAGATTGTCCCAATAAACATCCTAACCATTAAAGGGCAAGAATTCAAATTCTCACTTTAAATGATCAAGGTTCTTCAACTTTAAATGTTTAACTTCAAATCTTCAATCACTAATTTATTTTTCCCAGAAAAAAAGTCATATCATGATTGGGTCTACCTTGACTATTATTTATGAAACTAAAGTATCACCATTTTCGTGCAGATGCTTGAATTGTGCAGCACTAATAACTGAAAGTGACAAACAAATGGATGGCTCTTATGCAAGATCATGGAAATTATGTACCGTGGAAGAAGTTGAAGCCCTCAAAACCATAATTAATCAGAATTATCCCAATATGGTCTACAGGCATTTTTATAATTCTCTCGGTAGGTATTTTAAATAGCCTCACAATCCTCCAAGTCCTAACCATGAATCGGCACCTTGGGCCTCATTTCGAAATCCCAGCTGGTTCATTCACACTCTTCAACTTAATAGCTACAACTGTCGCAATCTTCTTCATTGATCGTTTATTGATTCCAATTTGGAGGAAAATAACCTGTCAAACATTGACACCACTCCAGCGTATTGGAATTGGCAATATAATCAATATCCTTGCTTTGATAGCATCAGCCCTAATTGAAATTCGACGACTCCACGTGGTCAGAACCCATAGCCTTATTGGCCAACCCAACTTGGTTCTACCCATCTCAGCCCTATGGCTTGCTGTACCACTAACCATTATAGGCATCGGTGAGGGTTTCATTGTCCCAAGTACAATTGCATTGTACTGTCAAGAATTTCCAAAGTCACTAAGAAGTACGTCCACAGCTATGGTCTCGTTATTACTTGCAATTGGGCTATTTCTAAGCCCGGCAATTATGGATTTGATAGACCAAATCACAGGATGGTTGCCGGATGATATTTACGCTGGAAGATTGGATAATGTGTATTGGATATTAACAGTGATGGGAGTGCTCAATTTTGGCTACTATCTGATTTGTGCCAAGTTGTTTAAGTATCAAAATGTTGAGGAACATGATGGGCCTTCAGTGCTGGCTCTCTAGAATCTGGAAGATTGAGACTGTTTTTAGAAGTTGCTTTAATCTAGGTGTGACTTTGGAGTTTAATAAATAGTTGCATTTATGCATTTGGTAATGTAGGTGTTTACAATTTGAAGGGTTTTCTTTAGCAACCACGCTGAGGTTGGGGGGTTTTTTCTCTTCTTTTATGTATGGAATCTGGAAAGTGGAAACATTAAGATAGTAGAATAAAATTATCGGTATTCTTTGGATGTTAACTGGGCTTTAGCTCTTAAAAGTTCAAATATATATTCTATGAGTTAAAAATAAATCGATTTACACTTAAACAAACAGCAATAAAGATTCGAGCCTTTTCCTGAAAGGACTTTCTCAACTTCCATTGTATGCGGCTTTCATGTGGACTGCTAAATTGAAAAGTATTGTTTGATTCTGGCTACGTCAGTTGCAAAGTGTGGTTTCAATTCGACTTAATTTGAAGTATGATATCATAAAGAATATTTGTTAACCTCTTTTAATTAAGCCAGTATTTTGTGAATCAAATCCGCATAGCACACTTCAGGGAAAGTGCAACTGGAAAGCACAAAAGAGCCAGCACAAGAAGAGAACCCTTTTTTTTTTAAGGTAAGGTTGGAAAAAATAAATTTACAATAGATTATTCTATATGGCAGTAACACCACCAAATAAAATAAAATTTTAATTTCTCATCAATTTGTTTTTGACACTTCAAGGTAATACAATTTTTATTTGTAGATTTAAAAACTGATATGTCAACTTAAAAATAATAAAAAAAATTAAGAAATGTGGTTATCATGTTGTTGGTGTGATACTAATATATAATAATATATAAGTAGTATAAATAAGACTACTAGCCTATAAGGTATGTGTCACATTCCTTAAGAAGGAAAGAGAACTCTCTCACCTAGCCTTTCACCTCACCAAAATTGCATTTATGATTTGTAAATTAATTGTCATGTGTTAATGGGTAATTGTATATATATCTATTTATTAATTATCGATACTATAGATAGTGGAGTAATTATATGCTGTATAAAAAGAAATGTAAATGGTTATTTTTATAAAATTCATATATGAAACAATTTATTGGAAACACTTATTATCAAAAATAAAAATTGATTTGGAATATGGTATGTTTTTTTCTCATGCTTAATTGCTTTAATAACAATAGAAACAAAAACCATCAAAAGGTAAAAAATAATTTAATAGCACATCTAATTAAAATTAATTGAAATAATTAAATATTTGTGAATTTACTAAAGTAACTTGGTCATATTTGTAATATTAATCTTAACATGAATGAATATATGTGAATTCACCAATTTCAATAGAGATTGGCATCCAAATACTATTTATTAGTTCTTTTCTATCCCATTAACTTTTTCGTCAATATTAAATATTCTATATTTCTTTTTAAGAATCCAATTTTTGGATCAGTTTCTTCTTCTATAAGATTTTATATGTAATCAAACGATATGAAAACATCACATAATGCCAAAAATTTATTCTTGCTCAACAAGTCATCATTATAACTCTAGGATCATTTGAGAAGCACGCTGAGTGCCTGAGGCCTGAGAGAGTAATATATATTTTTTTTGGTTAGACAAACCTAGTAATTAAAATAATTTATCACAGTTAAGTACGTACTTTTCTGTTCAAGAGATCCAAACAAATTAAATCAATTAATCTTTAAAAGCAATAAAATTAAGTAATATTTTTTTTTTTACCAAATGGTTCATTTGACAACATAATGTTAAACTCTTAAAAGTCATAAGTTCCTAGCCGACAGTATCATATGCGTGAAAAATGAAATCAATGAATTATTACTTGCAATAAAGCCTGATGACAGATACCTGTGTTCATTTAGGACTATTGTCACATGCAGACGGAACAACATTTAGGGCTTAAAGGGTCCCTTTACAGAAATGTTTCTTTTTTATAGACATATTCTAGCCTAATTTGAATTGGGTCCAAAATAAAATAAAATTTAGTTCCCTTTCTCTAAAATTTTGGCCCTTCTCTATAGATTAGGCCAAATATTATCACAAATTAAATAAATACAGGTATCTTATCACAAATATTTTTTGAAGTTTGGATTCGTGTTTGAATTTTACACATTGACATTTCAGAATTTAAATCTTACTACTTTAAGTTTGAGGGTGTTTAAATTTTACCCACAAACCTGAGAAGGTAAAATCCAAATTTTAAAAATTTATGGTATAAAATTTAAATAATTCTAAAATTTAGGGACGTAGTTTCTAATTTAACCTACATTTTATTTTATACTTCTATCCCTCCAAGGTGAAATCCTGGTTCCCCATGCGTGATGCACAGACAGTCTTTAACACCAAGAGAGACTTTTTGAAGTCCAAATGTTGCAGAAAAAGATAATGGCTTAGGGCTACATACCAATCTTATCACCAACTTCCACAGCCCGCATTCACCAATCACCATCCTCTATTAGTTGTTGAACACACTCAAAATGAAACTTCCTCTAGCTTTAGCTCATAAAAAAGAAACATATATTTTTTTAGGTATGTCTCCTCACAAGCAATTGTCAACTTGCAATTCATCATAGCACTGCATAACTGATGACTTGTAGATAAATTGGATTAATGCGTGAAGATGAAGCTTATTCATATGGTCACATACACAATCTTTTCATTACCTAACTCTAACTGTGCACCTTTTATTGCTTGTTAATTCTTTCCCAAATTAAAGAAAAAAACAACAAAACACAAACAAACCAACAAAAAAAGTCACGATGGAATATATTAACACTATATTGTAAATCATGGCTATATTCTTCAACTTCACTTATATCGTGCGTAAACCTTTCAAGTAAAATGTGGACATCACAATTAATTTCCCTTTATGTTTTGTCCTTACCAAGGTAAATTTGTCTCCATTTTTTGTGGGGTGGTTGGGGAGGGTAACGAAGTCATTGCCTAATGCATGAGAGAAAGAGGACCTTCCTATAAAGCATCTTCACTGAAATCTAGTTCCGACAAAAATGGAAGGAACGGAATCACAACACTCTGAAAGGGAGCTTTATGCCTTGACTAAACCCAATGAAGAAGGTGAACAAGCATCTAATAACGAGTCCAAACAAGGAGGCTGGATTACCTTCCCCTTCATTACAGGTCTCTCTCTCTCTCTCTCTCTCTCTCTAGCTCTCTCTCTGTGTTGTAAATAAAAGTAGTAGCTAGGTCTAAATATAGCATATTGTACACTGTTTAAGCAGGAACTCTAATGGGTCTTTCCCTAGTAGCTGGTGGATGGGCGTCGAATTTGCTAGTATATCTAATAACAGAGTTTAACGTGAAAAGCATAACCGCTACAAAAATATACAACATTGTCCTCGGTTGCAACTTTCTCTTTCCTGTTGCTGGTGCCATCATGGCCGACTCTTTCTTAGGCTCCTTTCCTGTCGTTGCCATCTTCGCCTTTGTTTCCTTACTGGTAATTAATGTTTTTTTTTTTTTTTTTTTTATTTTTTTTCATGTACTTTAGTTATGGAACTTTTTTTTTTTTTTTTTCTCTTTTTTGAGAATCACAGTTATGATACTTTTAAGAGTTTGACTTCTTTTCAATACTTTTTTAACTGAAAATGTCCTCTTATTTTAAATATATAATAGCAAGTGATAGTGGGTTTTAATCTTCACTTTTTAGTTAATTAGTTAGTGATGTAACAGTTTCTTATTAAAATAAAAAAAAATACTGCAGGTAAGCCAAACCCTACTTTTAAAGTAAAAAAGAATATTGTAGTGGTGAAAAACATATACATTCGCTGCATAATTTTTTGAATGCAATGTTCAAAAAAAAAAATTTGGAATGAGAAATTTTATTTAATTTAAAGAAGAAGAAAAATTGGTATAAGTCTAAAAGAGCGCTTTAAAAATATGTGCTTTATCCTCTTTCTAACTAGTTTACTTTAACCCAAAAAAAGAATGTATAGTATTTTTTTTTTTTAAATATCTTATTTTGTAAGGTACAATTATACTTTACAAGGAATAGCAATGAGATGGGGCATAGTCGGATTATGGTTGGCTAAAACTCACATTTGACAAGAGAGATGTTGAATCGGGATGAAACGAGTTAGAGATATTTTGTTATCTTTAATGAAGTGGTTTCGACATTAATAAGTGGAGATGAAAACAAAGGGGAAGAATAATAAAAAAAAGAAATAATAAGTCTATATGAAAAAGTATAATAAAATAAATTCAAAAATCTCAATTTCACTATAGGATTTGCAAATGATAATAGAATATATATATATATATACACACACACACAATGAATAAGAAAAGATCAAATTATATATACAACATATCGGCCGGTCTCGTGGACTTTAATCCCATATTATCAATAAAAGAGTAGGAATGTGGGCTTATAATGTAGGTATGCTTGTGACTAAAAAATTACAAAATTTTCTTTAATTTTTAAGGAAATTAGGCACTTATATATAGTTTCCAAATTGAATTTTTTTTTTTTCTTCTTGTTATACTCTAATTTTATGTGCCCTTTGCACTCAAACTTTGGCATGTCTATACTTCACCTAGCTAGATTAATTTGGCGTCAATTTTTTTTTTTTCTACCAGTACTATACTTTTGCCCAACTCACTTTTTTAATCAAAATAACTTCCAAAAATAAGCTGTACAAAGTGAATTTGGATTATCTTTTTTTGTTAATTTATTTGCTTGAGTAAAAATTTTTAAAGCCCCTTTTTTTCTAGATAAAATGGTATTTTTCCAATTTTCAAGAAAAACTAATCCGAATGCACACATAAGCTCCAAATATTATATATTTTAAACTATATTTGTCATAAGGGCACATACATGTGCACATTTTTGGACTGGTGTGGGTCCGAATTGCATAGGAACAATTCATTTTCATATAACCTAAACAATATTGCAGAATAAATTTTTACATACATTTACTAGTATATTCGTCAACAAAAAAAATGGTATGTCAATAAAAGCAATTTAAACTCATTTCTATTTCCGCTTGTCTTCTTGAGAATTCAGGGTATGATAATGTTCACCCTAACGGCTACAATACATTCCTTGAGGCCACAAGGATGTGCAGTTGCCTCATACACATGTGAAACCCCATCAAATCTTCAATATGGAGTCCTCTACATGACCTTACTGGTAGCTTCACTAGGACTTGGAGGCACACGTTTCACAATTGCAACTATGGGAGCTGGACAATTTGACAAGCCCAGTGATCAAGGAACTTTCTTTAACTGGTATTTTTTCAGCTTGTATTTTGCTAGTGCAATCAGTTTA
This sequence comes from Quercus suber, assembly GCF_002906115.3. NCBI lineage: Eukaryota > Viridiplantae > Streptophyta > Magnoliopsida > Fagales > Fagaceae > Quercus > Quercus suber. The sequence goes on from NW_027070255.1 coordinate 193,145, forward strand.
ACTGCCATTGTCTATATCCAGGACAATGTGAGTTGGGGATTAGGGTTTGGAATATGTATCATTGCAAATGCTATTAGCCTAGTCTTATTTGTATTGGGAAAGCGATTTTATCGCCAAGTCAAGCCAAATGGAAGCCCTTTCACGAGCATAGCTCGTGTCGTGGTTGCAGCAATTCGAAAAAGAAAAAAATTGGAAACTTTTGGAAGGCAGGATTATTATTATGGATTCACTGGGGCGTTAAAGATGGAAGACAATTTACCAACTAAAAGCTTCAGGTATGAATCACTATAACTATTTTCTTTAATTATATTTTAATTGCATGTCTTTTTTTTTTTTTTGGTAAATATGGGTTGTCATGAATCATTATAAAAAGTTCTATAAATATATAAATTAAACAGAACATAATAGAGATTCTTGTTGAATAACTACTTAATTTATGAATAACTACAGTATAGATCTCTAGTTATATGTTAAATTCAAAGGTGAAAGTGGACTCATAATTTATTGGTTGCATGTGAAACTTGTTAATTTAAAATTTATTAAAAAAAAAAAAAAACACTTGCACACAGTTGTATCAGTATTGTATGGGTGTTTCTTACTGCATGTTTCACCATTAAACTCTTTTCTAAGTATTCTTTAATTTAAAAACTTATAATTTGACTTATTTATTTATTTAAAGTTAACTAAATTACTTGAATTCAAATCTTATATCACATTTAAGTAAATAAGCTAAGTACAAATAAGCTAATCAAATGGAAAGAGAATGAGTGGGAATAGATAAATGACAATATTAACTAGGAATTAAATATACTGGATACCCCTATCAACATCATAATTATTTAAGTTTGACAATTGAGATAGTCACTTTAAATGGTTAAGGTTCTTCATTTTTTTTGCAGATTCTTAAATCTTGCAGCACTTAAAACTGAAGGTGATAGACAATTAAATGGCTTGTATGCAAGATCATGGAAGCTATGTACAGTGGAAGAAGTGGAAGATCTCAAAACCCTAATCCGAATTATCCCATTATGGTCTACTGGAATTTTCTTAGGTATCTCAATAGGTAATTTTTCTAGCCTCGTAACTCTCCAAGCACTAACCATGGACCGACACCTTGGGCTCCATTTCAAAATCCCAGCTGGAACATTTCTACTCTTCAACTTCTTAGCTACAGTCATCTCAATCCTTATTGTTGATCGTTTCCTCCTCCCCACGTGGCGCAATCTAGCCCGTCGAACATTGACACCTCTCCAACGTATTGGAATTGGCCACATCATCAATATATTTGGTTTGATGGGGGCTGCCTTAATTGAATCTAGAAGACTCCATGTGGTTCGAACCCATCAGCTCATGGGTCAACCTGGATTGGTTGTGCCCATGTCAGCCCTATGGCTTGTGGTACCACTAGGCATTGTGGGCATTGGTGAGGGATTCCATTTCCCAGGATCAGTTGGATTGTATTATCAAGAATTTCCAAACTCATTAAAAAGTACATCCACTGCTATGGTCTCGTTATTACTCGCAATTGGGTTATATCTAAGTCCGGCAATTACAGGTTTGGTGGAACAAATCACAGGATGGTTACCAAATAATATTAATGATGGAAGACTTGACAATGTGTATTGGATGTTGGCAGTATTAGGAGTGGTGAATTTTGGCTACTATCTAATTTGTGCCAAGATGTTTAAGTATCAAAATGTTGAGGACAATAATGGACCTCTGGGGCCAGCTCCCTAAAATCATGAAGATTGTAATTGTTTTTATAAATAATGACAGTTAGTATTTATGAATTTGGTAATGTAGGTGGTTTTCATAACGAAGGGTAGTTTTCCTGAGTGACCTCCTTGAAGTTTGGGGTTTTCGAGTAAACTCCCTAAAGAGCTTTGTGATTTTTCTCTTCTTTCTTTTTAGCACTAAAAAGTTCAAACATCCAATTGGCTAATAATAACACAGGTTCACCAACAAAATATTAGTGGAATGTGGAATAAGTATAGATTAAATAGAAGAAGTGCCTAATTTTAAATTTGCAAAAATTACAAATTTAACTACAATGCTCTTCACACCCATTCTCAAATTTTAAATTGCTAGAATAGAACTAGCCGGAGATCCTATTTGTAGAATCACCGTCCTTTATTTTTAGTACTTACAACAAATGCTACACAAACAACCTGGCCATGTTTCTTTTGCTACGTTTAGGAGAAAAAAAAAAAGAATCGGCAAATTTAGAATTGTATATATCATTCTTGTCATACTTGGTGGTCGGGTTGTCTCTCTAGCCTCTTAGAAGCAATGTTTTTATCCTTTTTTAATATGTGCTTTAAGTATAGTTAATTAAAATAAATAACTGAATCTAGAATAGAAACAAGATCGTGAAAATAAAATGTTGTTCTTGATTGATCGAGCATCAATTAAGGATCATTCGAGATTGGCAATTTGGCATCTTGATCAATCAAGCACATGTCGAGCTTACATAATAGAAAATATTTCTTCGAGCTACTTCAAGTATAGAATTAATCCCTCTTTTACAATGAGCAAAATACACCAACAATCCTGAAATTGATTATACCGAAATTATCATGAATGAACCAATACTGACAACCTAACACAAACATTAACAATTTTTTAAGGGTCTACTTGAGTACATGTAAACACACTCAGAAATCTCATTATGAAACATTAACTACAACCCAAATACTATCTAGTTCATTAACTTTTTTGTCAATATTAAATATTACGTACTTCTTTTTGAGAATCCAATTTTTGGATCAGTTGCTTTCTTCTGTAAGATTTTTTTTATGTAATCAAACGGTATGAAAACATCACATAATGCCAAAAATTTATTCTTCCTCACCATGACACCATTATAGCTCTAGGATCATTTGAGAATTAAGCACGCTGAGGCTTGAGAGTACTTTTTCTTTTGGTTAAAGAAAACTAAGTAATTAAATTTATTTATAACAGTTAATTGAGTACGTACTTTACTGTTCCCAAAAAAAAAAAAAAAAAACACCAAACAAATCAGTTGAGTAATACTATAGACATAAACTATTCTACAAACATTTTATAAATTGCTAATGTGGCATGCTCCACGTCAGCTTTTTAAAAACTAAAATGCCACTTAAGATATTAACAAATTCAATTTAAAAAAAACCCTCCTAAACACAAAACATATCAGACTTAGAGCTAACAAAACCTAAAAAAAGAATTCTAAAACCCTCAAGCTTCTCTACCTCTTTTCCCGCTGCATCTCCTCTGCCTCCCTCCCTCCTAGCCACTTCGGTCTCAACTCCCAAATCCACAATCTGCTTCCTCTTGCCCATGCCTCCACCCCACCACCCTTCGACTAACTCCACTGCCACATAAGTTGTTGGAATCGTTGCAAAAGCTGTCGGAGCTATGGCTAAGAATGGTGTTCTCACAATGGTTGAGAATGATACTCCCACAATGCTATCTGATGCTTCTCATTCTTCTACTTTTGGTAATTCCTCGACTATTTGTATTTTATTTATAATGTTTCTAAATACAATACAAAGTTTAAAGTTTTTATATTTTTTATTGGATAATTAAGTAGTATTTCTAATGAAAACAATCATCTAATTGTCAGACAATGAAGACTGCATGTCTACATATGAAGAAATCGTCACTGATAAGGAAGAAAATTAGCAAAAGTTAGAGATTGAAAAGATTGAAAAAAAGGTGCATGAAGTCAACAAGATTTAAGATGGAAATGAAATTATTTTAGAACCAAAGGTTGGAATGATGTTTAATTCGGAAGAAGAAGTTAGAGCATATTATATGCAATATGCTAAACAAGCAGTTTTTGGTGTGTCGAAGAGAACCTTTAAACTTGGACATGATGGGAATTTAAAATATTTCACTCTTTCATGTGTTAATCAAGGTAAGGCAAAAATTAAGGCAACTAATGCTCTTAAACCAAGACCAAAAAAAATATCTCGAGTGCAAGACAAAGATTAATGCTACTTGTTGTCCTGATGGAAGTTTTAGATTGTCTACTGTTATGCTTGATCGTATCTATACATTAAGTCCCAGAAAAGCTAGATATTTTAGATGTCATAAAAAGATGGATTCTTATGTGAAAAGAAGGATTGAATTAAATGATAAAGCTAGAATTCGTATCAATAAAAACTATAAATCTATTGTTTTTGAAGCAAGAGGATTTGAGAAGCTTTCATTTGGAGAGAAAGACAGTAGAAATTTTTTTGACAAAGCAAGGTGGCTTCAACTTGGGATGGGAGATGCTGGAGCACATCATGACTATTTTGTTAGAATGCAAAAGAAGGATAACTGATTTTATTATGTAATGGATGTGGATGGTAGATATCGATTGAGGAATGTGTTTTGGACGGATGCAAAAAGTAGAGCTAAATGTGAATATTTTGGGGATGTTATAATATTTGACACCACATACTTAAATTCATATAAAATTCCATTTGCTCCATTTGTAGGAGTGAATTATCATGGTCAATCAATACTTCTTGGGTGTGGTCTAATATCAAGCGAGAATGTTGATACTTTTGTTTGGTTGTTTGAATCATTGATGAAGTGTATGTCAAGCTGAGCTCCAAAAGCAATTATAACTGATCAAGACAAAGCTATGAAAAGGGCAATGAAAATAGTATTCCCTTAAACTAAACATAAGTTTTGTTTATGGCATATAATGAAGAAAATTCTTGAGAAATTTAAAGGGTATTCTCAATATGAGGCGATTAAGAGGAATATAGAGTGCTCTGTATATGACTCCTTGAGTTGTGATGAATTTGAAGACAGTTGGCAAAGATTACTTGAGATGCATAATCTTCAAGATAATGAATGGTTGCAATGGTTGTATTAAGAGCGACATCATTTGATACCAACATATGTTAAAAATACATTTTGGGTGAAAATATCTACTACACAACGTAGTGAAAGTATGAATGTCTTTTTTTGATAGTTATGTGGGCCTGAAGACTACATTAAAGCAATTTGTTGATCAATATGATGAGGTCTTAAAGAGTAAAGTTGAAAAGGAGAACACAGAAGATTTTATTTGTTTAACTTCTACTTCAAGGGTTCCATGTATAACTCATTATGCCATTGAGAAGCAATTTCAGGCCATTCTCAACTGATAGGACTTTCTCAACTTCCTTTGCATGTGACTTTCCTGTGGACCGCTAAATTGAAAAGTATATGTTGTTCGATTCTAGAATCTAGACACCTACTTTATGATATCATACTTCAAAGTCGAATCGAAACCATACTTTGCAACTGATAAGATTTTATTTGTTTAACTTCAACTTCAAGGGTTCCATGTATAACTCATTATGCCATTGAGAAGCAATTTCAGGCCATTCTTAACTGATAGGACTTTCTCAACTTCCTTTGCATGTGACTTTCCTGTGGACCATTAAATTGAAAAGTATATGTTGTTCGATTCTAGAATCTAGACACCTACTTTATGATATCATACTTCAAAGTCGAATAGAAACCATACTTTGCAACTGATCAGTCAGTTGCAAAGTATGGTTTTGATTCGACTTTAAGTATATGATATCATAAAGAATATTTTGTAAACTCTTATAAGCCAGTATTTTGTGAACCAAAATCCTCAAAGCATACTACGGGTAAAGTGCAACTGGAAAGCTAAAAGAGCCAACTCAAGAAGAAAACAATTTTTTTTTTCTTTTTGAGGCTATTGTTGGGAACAATAAATTTACAATATATCATCGATCTATATGGCAATAACACCACCAACTAAAAAAATAAATTAAAAAATAACAATTTTTATCTTCAGTTATATTTTTTTAAAGCTATTAGGATATATAATACAATTTTTATTTGTCAATTTTATAAACTGATTTGTCAACTTTAAAAAAAAAAATAATTAAGAAATTTATTTATCTTGATATTGTCTTGTTGCTGTAATACTATTATATAAATAGTATAAGACTATAAGGTATATGTCGCATTCCTTAAGAATGAAAGAGAATTCTCTCACCCAGCCTTCCACCTCACCAACGTTGAATTTATGATTTATTTTAAAGCATTAATTAATCATCATGTGGTGAAGCCACGTTGAGACTGACAGAGCCACCCCCCTTCCCCCACAAAAAAAAAAAAAAAATTATTAGCATATATTAATATGATAATTATCCTTATTAATTTAAATTTTTCTAAGAAAATACTAGAACAATGAAACTAGCCCGCCAATTTTGGATATGATTTAAAAAAAAAAATGCTAGAAATACAATATTTTTATAACAATTTCATAACAAAGCTTAAGTGTCAAGTAGATTAAAAAAAATGATGTTAATAATGGAACTAAATTAAAAACAATAATAATTTACTTACTAAAATTTGTTGTGACAACTCAAAAATAAAAAATATGATTCCAATTTTTTTTTTTTTTATCTATTTTCATTGAAAAACTTTTGGGCTTTGCACTTTTGGATTTTAAGGCGGGAAGATCTCTTCTTCATTCTAGAAAAATCACCGGCCACAAAGTCAAACATCTTCAGTAGATCTACATCTGTTTGTGGGAAAATAATGTATACGCTTAGTGCATAAGATACCATCTTCTATTGTATGATTTCTTGACCTAGTTTGTTACCGTTAGCATTTCCCTTATTTTTATCTTCTTTAGTTCTTTATCCCACGGTCCCAGGCACCAGTCTGCCAGACGTTTAAACTTTAATGACTTGAAGTTTAGAGAAGATTTATTTGACAAATTTGAGATTAAAATTTGGTCCATGTCCTACACGTGTATGGTTTGTCTTCAGAAGCAAAAGCAATACTATTAGAAATAGTGCAATACTATTTAGAATCTCAATACTTTCATGTATGACTTTTCTTCAACTTGTCGTTTGTTGTTAAATTAATATAATATTAATAATATATAAATATAATAAACGCTTATATGTGTAACTGAGTGTTTTTTTGGGTGAATACTGAATAGGTAATGGTTATTTGATTATATGATTTTGTACTTATTGAATAATTGTGTGTTATTTTCGACACATTCGATAATTATAATGAGAAATGAGATATTTAAACTTTAGATGTATCTGTTAAAAAAATCATGAAATGCAAGTTACAAAAATTTTGACAATTTTTTTTTTCTTATAAGTCTTTTAGCAATCTTTAATCATCTCATTCAAATATTTTAGATAGTATAGATATATGCATATTAATTTTATTTTATGTCCCCCCCTACAAATTTTTGGTTCCACCACTGCATGGACAATGGGTAAATGTATTGTAGTGTAGTAATTATATATATAAAAGAAATGTAGATGGTTATTTTTATAAAATTCATATAAGAAACAATTTGTTTGAAATACTTATTATAAAAATAAAAATTTATTTGGAATATGATATTCTTCCTTATACTTAATTGCTTAAATAACAATTGAAACAAAAACCATCTAAAGGTAAAACTAATTTAATAACACACGCATGCAATTAAAAATATACAAAATAATTGTGCACTTAAATTATTTGAAATAATTAAATATTTGTGAATTCACTAAAGTATTGTGGTCATATTTGTATTATTAATCTTAACATGAAGGAATATTTGTGAATTTACCAATTTTCCAATAGAGATTGACATTTTTTTTGTGTGAATTTCAAATATCTTATTCAACGACAATAGACTTTACCAATTAGCATCTTAATCAAATCAAGCACCAGTTGAGGTTACATAATACCTAGAAATGATTTCTTTGAGCTATTTCAAGTATAGAATAAATCGCTCTTTTACAATGAGCAAATACACCAATAATCTTGAAATTGATTATAAGGAAATTATCATGAATGAACCAACACGAACAACCTAACACAAACATAAACAATTTTTTAAGGGTCTATATAAATAGGTCACTTGAATACATATAACCACACTTAGAAATTTCATTATGAAAATATTTATTACAACCCCCAAATACTATATATCTAGTTCTTTTCTATCCCAATATTAAATAGTTTCTTCTTCTCTAAGGTGTTATATGTAATCAAACGATATGAAAACGTCACATAATGCCAAAAATTTATTCTTGCTCAACAAGTCACCATTTTAACTCTAGAGAGTACTTTTTTTTTTCGTTAAACACAACCAAGTAATTAGAATAATTTATCACAGTTAAGTACGTATTTTCTGTTCAAAAGAAATCCAATCAAATCAATTAATCTTTGAAAGCAATAAAATTAAGTACTAAATTTTTTTTTACCAAATGATTCCTTTGACAGCATAATATGTCAAACTCTTAAAAGTCACAAGTTCCTAGCCGACAGTATCATATGCGTGAAAAATGAAAATCAATGAATTATAACTTGCAATAAAGCCTGATGCATGAAAGATTCCTGTATTCATTTATGGACTATGGTGACATGCAAATGGAACCACATTTTGGGCTTAAATGGTCTTTTACCATTTGCACTATGGTGACATGCAACCTAATTTGCACTATGGTGACATGCAAACTGAATTTTGGACCATGGTGACATGCAAACTGAATTATAATTTGCAGAAAATTTTCTTTTATATATATATATATATATATATTCTAGCCTGATTTGAATCAGTCCAAAAAAAATTTTCATTTGGTTCTCCTCTCTCCAAGATCTTGGCCCTTCTCGATATATTAAGCCAATTATTATCACAAATTAAATGAATCAAGTATCATTATCACAAATGGACAGATCACAAATGATAAATATATAAAGTCTGATGACAATTACATTTTTTTTGTTTTTGTTTATACCTTGGACCCCTCTAAGTTGAAATCCTAGTTCTGCATGATGCACCGACAGTATTTTAACACCAAAAGAGAGTTTTTGAAGTCCAAATGTTGCAGACAAAAGATAATGGCTAAGGGATACGTACCAATCTTATCATCGACTTCCACAGCCCACATGCACCATCCTAGCCATTCGACTTGTTCATCATAGCACTGCACGTACGTACAACTGTTGTCGTGCAGATAAATTGGATTTATGTGTGAAGATAAAGCTTATAGCCTTATACAAACACACACTGACACACTCACTATTTTCTTCTTTTTCTTTTTCTTCTTTTTGGCTTTCCACAATGTATATTCAAAGTTTTCAACTAAATACTAATTACTATTCGCGACAAGTGAGCCCTAGTAAGATAAATCGCTGGTTTAAAAAGTTTTTTCAAAATATAAGTACCCGAACTCGAACTGAGGAGCACACTCACTCTTTTCATCACCTAACAATGCACCTTTTATTTTTTTTTAATTTCTTCCCAAAGAACAAAAACAAAAAAACAAAACACGAACCAACAAAAAAGTCACGATGGAATTTATTAACACTAATAATCCTTTTGGATTGGAGGGGGGAATGGGGAATAAAGTAAAATAAAGTAAAATTGACATAAAATTAGTTTATTTTCCATTAAATTTACTCTATTCTCTTCCACTCTCCCTCATTTCCTCTTCAATCCAAACAGGCCCTAAATTGTAAACCATAATAGAATATATTTACACTATTTTGCAAATCAATCATGGCTATTTTCTTCGACTTTGCTTATATTATGTGTTATCCTTTCAAGTAAAAAAATTTACATCTCAATTTCCTTCTTCTTCTTTTTTTTTTTTTTTTTTTGTTACCATGGTAAACTTGTCCCTTTTTTTGGGTGGGTGGGAAGGGTAATGAGGTCATTGCTTAAAGCATGAGAGAGAGGACCTTACTTCCTAATATAATAATAGGACACCGAGTAAGTAAACTTTCCTACATAGCATCTTAGCTGAAATCTAGTTCAGAGAAAGAATGGAACGCGTGGAATCATCACAACACTCTGAAAGGGAGCTTTATGCCTTGACTACACCCAATGAAGAAGCTGAACAAGCATCTAACGAATCCAAACAAGGAGGCTGGATTACCTTCCCATTCATTACAGGTCTCTCTCTATCTCTCTCTCTCTCTCTCTCTCTCTCTCTCTCTCTCTCTGTGTTTTGTAAATAAAACTACCTAATCTCTCTCTCTCTCTCTGTGTTTTGTAAATAAAACTACCTAAGTAGGTCAAAATATAACATTGTACACTGTTTTAAGCAGGAACTCTATTTGGGCTTTCCCTAGTAGCTGGTGGATGGGCATCGAATTTGATAGTATATCTAATAACAGAGTATAACGTGAAAAGCATAACTGCTACAAAAATATTCAACGTTGTACAGGGTAGCAATTGTCTCTTTCCAGTTGCCGGTGCCATCATTGCCGACTCTTTCTTAGGCTCTTTCCCTGTCGTTGCCTTCTTCGCCTTTGTTTCCTTACTGGTATATAAATTAATGTTGATTTTTTTTTTTTTTTTTTGGGAGTGTTTAATGAGTTATATTAGAATATTTTTAACTTTTAATCTAATAATCAGTCGAAACTTTTTGTTCATGCACTTTAGTTGTGGAACCCTTCTTTTTTCTTTTTTCAAGAATCATAGTTATGGAACTTATTATAAAGCAAAAAAGAATATCATATGGTGGTGAAAAACATATTACATTCGCCTCATAATTTTTTGAATGCGAATTGCAGATATAACAGATATAATCTTATGTTGCAACTGCACGAATAATTTTATTTAAAGGTTCAGTTAATTGGTGCATTTAGAAGTTAGAATAATTATTAATATATTATTTTAAGAAAATTTTAATATTACTTTTATGAAAAATATAAAAAATTGATAAAAATAATTTTTTTTTCCTATAATTAGTTTCTAAAAATACTTCTTAAATTAATGTCTTTAGGACATCTATTAACTTTTCTCTTTATATATTTAATTTAAAGAAAAGTAAAATTGATAGAAGTCTAAAAGAGCACTTTTAAAAATGTGTGATTTATCCTCTTTCTAACGAGTCTATTTTAACTCAAAAAAAAAATTAATATTATTTTTAAATTATCATATTTTATAAAGTACGATTATACTTTTACAAGGGGTAGCAATGAAATGGGGCATGCTAGGATTAAGGCTGCTTGGTCCCTCTTTAGGGTGGGAACAACTCACAAAAGATAAGATTGATGCTAGACCATGCCAGGACAAGACAAGTTAAGAGTCCTAGTCCAAAAAGATAGAGAAAGTCTATATAAAAAATTTAATAAAATAAATTCAATAAATAGATAGAATCAAACTATATGATAGATAGTGTTTCCTACCGGTGAATTAGATTCCAAGGTTAAGCAATCTCAATTTCAGCATAGGATTTGCAAGTTAATATTAAATTGGGCCTCCTCGAAAGGCGTGAATAACATTCAAGGGAGAGTGTTAAGAGATAGAGAAAACAAGTGTTCTTAGGGATGATAAAAAAAAAATATGTATATAAAAAATAGGATGAATAAAAAAGATCTAATTATATATACAATTTAAATAAATATATTCACCCCCATTTGGTTACCTCTTCAGGGTGGAGAAAACTGCGTGGGTTAAGCGGATTGAAAAAGCCTTTCATATATACTTTTACACAATATAAACAAAATACACAAAATATGTTGATATAAATAAATTTTAGGGAAGAATGTTTATAAGTGTATAAACTGCCTTAAGGGATAAATCACTTTTGGTTTAGGTGGGCTTCAGATTAATACTATAAGTCTCATCCACTCATCTTCTTTATTCACTTAGCAAAATTAAGAAAAATAACATATCAGTCTTGTGGGCTTTAATCCCACATTATCAAAGAAAGAGTAAGAATGTATGCTTATAGAGTAGGTAGGCTTGTGACTAAACAAAACAAAACAAGAAAAAAAAAATTACAAAAGTAATTTTTCTTTAGTTCCGAAGGAAAATTCACATTTATATATATATAGTAGTTTCCAAATCGAACTTTTTTCTTCTTGTTATACTCTAATTTTTGGGCCCTTTGCACTTGAACTTTGGCATGGCTAATATCTTCGCCTAGACAAATTTAAGAATTTGGGATCAATTTTTTTTTTAAAATTTTTTTATGAATAAATTTTTAAAACTTCATTTTTTTTTTTTACATATAACTATACTTTTGTCGAACTCATTTTTAAGCAAAATAAACCTCCAAAAATAAGCATTACAAAGTGTATTTGGATTATCTTTTTTCATTAACTTATTTGCTTGAGTAAAACTTTATAAAGCTTTGCCTTTTCTAGATAAAATGGTATTTTTGTTAATTTTCAAGTTTCAACAAAAACTAATTCGAAAGCCTATCATAAACTAAACTTGTCATAAGTGCTTATACATGTTTACCTATTTTTGGACTGGTATAGCCTATAGGCCCCAATTACATAGAAAGAATTCATTTTCGTATAATCTCTTTTTTGAGGAAAAAAAGGTCAATGAAAGCCTATCACAGATTAAATTTAAACTCAAATTATTTTTTCATTATATTTTTTCTCGTCTTCGATCTTGAGAATTCAGGGTACGATCATGTTCACCATAACGGCTACAATACAGTCCTTGAGGCCACCGGGATGTGCAGTTGGCTCACACACATGTGAAACCCCATCAAACCTTCAATACGGAGTCCTCTACATGACCTTACTGCTTGCTTCACTAGGCCTTGGAGGCACACGCTTCACAATTGCAACTTTGGGAGCTGGACAATTTGACAAGCCCAATGATCAAGCAACTTTCTTTAATTGGTATTTTTTTGCCTTGTATTTTGCTAATGCAATCAGCTTCTCTGCCGTTGTCTATATCCAGGACAATGTGAGTTGGGGATTAGGGTTTGGAGTATGTGTCATTGCAAATGCTATTAGCCTAGTCTTATTTGTATTGGGAAAGCGATTTTATCGCCAAGTTAAACCAAATGGAAGCCCTTTCACAAGCATAGCTCGTGTCATGGTTGCAGCAATTCGAAAGAGAAAAATACTAAAAACTGTTGGAAGGCAGGATTATTATTTTGGATTCACTGAGGCGTCAAAGTCGGAAGACAATTTACCAACTAAAAGTTTCAGGTATGAATCACTATAACTATTTTCTGTAATTATATTTTAACTGTATACATGTCAATATTTTTTTTTTTGGTAAATATGGTATGTCACTTAAAAAAATTTAATAAATAAATAAATTAAACAGAATATAATAGAGATTCTTGTTGAATAACTAAATTTATGAATAACTACAGTATAGGTCTCTAGTTATATGTTATATTCAAATTAAGGACATTATTTTCAATCACAATAATAGGTGAAAGTGGACTCAGAATTTATTGGTTGCATGTGAAACTTGTCAATTTAAAAATAATAATAATAATACTTGCACACAGTTGTATCAGTATTTGTATGGGTGTTTCTTACTGCATGTTTCACCATTAAACTCTTTCGTAAGTATTCTTTAATTTTAAAACTTAAAAATCTGACTTATTTATTTAAAGTTAACTAAATTACTAGAAAAAAATAATAATTATCTCACATTATTTAAGAGAGTGTATTGTGGATAGTATAACTTGTAACACCCTCTCTTAAAAGTTACCATAAATTTTGAGTGGAGTTGTATAATGTGCGTTTGTGTTAGAACATCTTTCCTTCTCCCTTGTATGTGTATTTGTTTCTCCACAACAACAACAAAAAAAAAAAAAAAAAAAAAAACTTTCCTTCTCCCTTGTATGTGTATTTGTTTCTCCACAACAACAACAAAAAAAAAAAAAAAAAAAAAAGAAGAAGAAGAATGAGCGGGAATAGGTAAATGACAATATCAACTAGGAATATATTAAATATCCTGGATATTTCCATCAATATCATAATTATTTAAGTTTGACAATTGAGATAGTCACTTTAAGAGCAACCACATCAATGATTGCAAAAATTTACAAAATACAAAAAGTACTTAATTTTGCAAATTTTAACTCAAAAAACACCCACATCACTACTTGTAAAAATGTGCAAATATACAAAACTGCTTTGCAAAAGAACAGTAACCATACATATATGCATGGTTACTGTTCATGTGCAAATGATTTTTTTTCTTTTTTTCTCTCTCCCCGTCAAGTTGCTCAATCTGTCTTCTTCTCACAACAAAGAAAGAAAAAGGTAGGTGAAGTCATGTGGGTAGTGGTTTGTTTGATATAATAAAAAATTAAAAAAATATATTATTATTTAAATAAAATAGATAAACTGATGTGAGTGTTTTATAAAAGTGGGTGTGTAAAATAAAAAACGTATGTTTTTTCTTGCAAAATAGACAAGAATTTTGCACGAACTGATGCGATTGCTCTAAGTTGTTAAGGTTCTTCATTCATTTTTTTGCAGATTCTTAAATCTTGCAGCACTTAAAACTGAAGGTGATAGACAATTAAATGGCTTGTATGCAAGATCATGGAAGCTATGTACCGTGGAAGAAGTGGAAGATCTCAAAACCCTAATCCGAATTATCCCATTATGGTCTACTGGAATTTTCTTAGGTATTTCAATAGGAATTTTTTCTAGCCTCGTAACCCTCCAAGCACTAACTATGGATCGACACCTTGGGCCCCATTTCAAAATCCCAGCTGGAACATTTCTACTCTTCAACATCTTAGCTACAATCATCTCAATCCTTATTATTGATCGTTTCCTCCTCCCCACGTGGCGAAATCTAGCTCGTCGAACATTGACACCTCTCCAACGTATTGGAATTGGCCACATCATCAATATATTTGGTTTTGTGGGGGCTGCCTTAATTGAATCTAAACGACTCCATGTGGCCCGAACCCATCACCTCATGGGTCAGCCTAGCTTGGTTGTGTCCATGTCAGCGCTATGGCTTGTGGTACCACTAGGGATTGTGGGTCTTGGTGAGGGATTTCATTTCCCAGGTTCAGTTGGATTGTATTATCAAGAATTTCCAAAGTCACTAAAAAGTACATCCACTGCTATGGTCTCGTTATTACTCGCAATTGGGTTATATCTAAGTCCGGCAATTACAACTTTGGTAGACCGAACCACGGGATGGTTACCAAACAATATTAATGATGGAAGAGTTGATAATGTGTATTGGATGTTGGCAGTAATAGGAGTGGTGAATTTTGGCTACTTTCTAATTTGTGCCAAGATGTTTAAGTATCAAAATGTTGAGGACCATAATGGGCCTTCAGGGCTAGCTCCCTAAAATTATGAAGATTGTAATTGTTTTTATAAATAATGAGTTTAATAAATCGTTTGTCTTTATGAGTTTCGATAATGTAGGTGTTCTGCAGATTGAAGGATTTCCTAAGCGACCTCCTTGAAGTTAATTTTGGGGTTTTCAAGCAACCTCCCTAAAGAGCTTTGTGATTTTTTTTTTTTTTTTTCTCTTCTTTTTAGCTCTAAAAAGTTCAAACATATATATCCAATTTGGCCAATAATAACATAGGTTCACCAACAAAATATTAGTGGAATTTGGAATAAGTGTAAATTCAATAGTAGAAGTGCCGAATTCTACGATGACAATGGAAAGGGGCAGGTGAAATGAAAAGGGAAATGGGTAAATTAAAGTTGAATTTGACAGTCGAAGACTCGAAGCACCTGATTGAGCTTTATATAAGCAATGCCCAATAACAAGGTGTGTAAATTGCAGAGACTAATATTAACAAGTTTCTATCTTTTGTTACAATTTTTTTTTTTAGGGACTTTTTATTTCTAATTTCCCAGACATACTTTTAACATAACATGATTATAATAACATTCATCTCACATGTCATTATCATTAGTATTATACACCATCACAATTGGGAAAGCCAAATTTAAGTCATGAATTGGTCACTGCGAAAGTCAATATTCACTTTTAACAGTAAGCAATTGAAAAAAGAAAAAAGAAAAATGAAAAAACAACAATAACAATAAGCATTATATTTATACTGTCAATCATCACTACAAAATTGCTTCTCAACTTCTTTTACACGTGAATTTTCTATGGAACATAGTGTTGTCTAGTTATTGACTATTCTATCTCTATGGTTTTCAACTTCAAAGTATGACACATCGTAAAGAATTTCAGTAACCTTTTTATGCAGACAATCATCGAAGCAAAATCTCACACACACATTTTCATATTATAATATATCATTAGATAATATTACAAAATCTCTTACATATAATTATATCCCGGTGCATGACTATTATATAGTAATAATACTCAAACCAATCAAAACCCAAAGTATAAGAAATAAAATACAAAACCAGATATATCCACTCTATAAAATATTGACAATATCTTAAAAAACCAAAGTTAAGATTGTTCTGCTGCCGCTGGTGAAGTAGGTTGGGACGCGGATGGAGATAACTTTGCTGGAGACTTGTTCTTACGCACATATTTTCGAGCCCAAACATGCTTCCCATTGATGGAGAATTTCGCTTTGTTCTTATGGTCAAGGACCACTTCAATGAAGGAAGCTACAGGAACAACAAGGCGTGCATAAAGTGGTTGCTCCTCTGGTAGAACCTCTTGCATGAAAATTTCTTCAATGAAATCTCCAAATTTCCTTCAAGATAACAAAAAATAAGAAAGATATGTCAAATAGTTTATAAATACATTGAACCCCACATTAATTTTTTTATCAATTTAAATTTAGGTATCATCGCATATATCTTATATTGTCTAATTAAATTCAAAGGCATGTTATTTATCAATATAACACAAGTTTTTCAATTGAATTCAACTAAATGACTATATTTATCAATGTAACACAAATAATGTTATCTTTGTAAATAAATGGGTTTGAATTTAATTATCATTAAGGTTTCCTAGGAATTGAATCTAATATATACACATTTTTAATGGAAAATAAAGTAAAAAGAACAATTTTGTTTAGATAGAGGGTACCTAGTGAAGAACTCTCGAACTTCATTCTCTGTAATGGGGTACCCTTTAGAGAAAGTCAAGAAAATAGTTCTCTCATCTGGTGGGACTTCTTTCGCTTCCTCATCACTAGGGCTACTCAACTTAATGCGACTCAAAACCTCACCAATTTCATTGTTCAAAATCTGTCTCTGAAACGAAAGATCATAAGGATCAAAACCCCGAGAAACCTCCAAAGGCAGCCCTCCTCCACTCACAGGCACATGAGGAGCCAAATCCAAAAACTGTGAAATCCCAACGTTAGGAGATTGAACCCCAACAACCCCAGAAGAGTTGTAATACAAAGCAGAAGACAAGGGGTTCAGAATTGCACTATGATAGTTCACCGGCTTGTCAAACTCAAACCCAATACCAGTGCTTTCTTGGGCACTCTTGTTTGCTTGTGCAAGTTTCACTATGTCCTCGAAGGCTCTCACGCAAACCTCGTTGATAATCTTAGTGACACCACGAATAATGCCAATACGATTGTCATGGAAGAAACGGAGTGAGACCCCAGTTTTTGTTAGGCTCTGAATCAAAGGGATCATGTCAGAGGTACTATCAGAAGAGAAACGAAACTGGTCACTCTCAATGCAAGTCAAGGCCATGACAGACTCGTCGACTAGTGCGTTGAGTATAGTGTCTGGCAAGGACAATATTTTGGAGTACACCATGTCGATTTCCTCACCAACTTTCTCGAGCCAAAGCCAAAGTGCCATGACTTGGGTGGCCTCAGCAGGGTCACGGCCAAGGTTGAAAACCAAGCGAAGAGGTACTATCAGAAGAGAAACGAAACTGGTCACTCTCAATGCAAGTCAAGGCCATGACAGACTCGTCGACTAGTGCGTTGAGTATAGTGTCTGGCAAGGACAATATTTTGGAGTACACCATGTCGATTTCCTCACCAACTTTCTCGAGCCAAAGCCAAAGTGCCATGACTTGGGTGGCCTCAGCAGGGTCACGGCCAAGGTTGAAAACCAAGCGAGTGAAGAGGGTACGGTCTATGGTGTGGAACATGTTGAATTCCTCTTGTGAGATTGAATCCCTAATGGGAGGAGAAGAAGGATCAGCCATTTTTTTTGGTGGTTTGGAAACTGAAGAGTCTCGTTTCGTTGGTGTGAATTATTGGGGTTTGAGAGTTGGGTTTTATATGGATGAATAGGTGCCATTGGTGAACTTTGGGATGCGAGATGATTGTTGGGGACGAAGCGCCACTTCGAAATGGTGCCATTGTTTCTTAAATGGAAGGCTTTGTTGGAGTTTCTATACGTGGAAGTTTCAATTTTCAAAGACAAACGGTCAAGAACACTAGGTGCTGTTTGGTTTTTGTACCGTTTGTCAAATGTGCTACGGACAAATGACACGATCGGTTAAATTAAGATCCTGAGGCCGTTTGGACTCAGCGTTTTGCTGAGTCCACGTTTCACGTTTTGCCCTTTTTTTTTTTTTTTTTTTTCTTTTTTCCGGAAAAGTGAACAGTAAAATCACATGATTTTACTGTTCAGGGGACAAAAACACTGTTCATGCACTGTTTTGGCACTGTTCACGCACTAAAAAATATTAAAAATGGGTCCCACGGTACTATTTACACATTTAAAAATTATTTTGCTACAGTATTTTCAGTTTTCAGTTTTCAGTTTTCAGTTTCAGTAACAATAAGTTCAATCCAAACACACCCCCTATCTATTTACACAACTTTTACTATTACTTTTTATAAAAAAATTAATAAAAAAAAAAACTTTTACCATAAGGCTCTACTCGTCATACGTGGTGAGTTGCGATAAAAATTATGAATTTTATTGTGATTCTAACATTTTTTTTGGAGTCTTTGACAATCTGTATTTTTTATCAATTAATATGACATTATTTATTTTTATCTATTTATTGAACTTTTTTGAAATATTACTATATAAATACCTTACCTCTCTCCTACTCTATTCACTTAAAACATGTAGAGCCGTAGAGGTACTATCTGGCTTAACTCACTCCCGGTGGTTGCTATTATGTTTTTAAAACTTTAATAATATTTGACAAAATGGAAGTCCATGATTGCAGGCATGGGTGAACCAGGAATTTTGGTTTGAGGGGCCAAATATAATATTGATATATCATTAAAAAAATTCAAAATACTTTACCATTACTTTTTATTAAAAAAAATAAAAATATAAACTTTTACCACAACACTCAATTTGTTATATGTAGCGAGTTGTGGCAAAATTTATGAATTTTGTTATGATTCTAACATTTTTCTTGGAGTCTTTAACAATCTACATTTTTTATCAATTAATCTGGCATTATATATTTATTTATTGAACTTTTTTGAAATATTACTATATAAATACCTTACCTCTCTCCTGCTCTATGCACTTAGAGCATGTAGAGGTACTATTTGGCTTAACTCACACCCGATGGTTGCCATTATGTTTTTAAAACTTTAATAATATTTGACAAAATGGAAGTCCATGATTGCGGGCATGGGTGGAACCAGAAATTTTGATTTGAGGAGCCAAATATAATATTGATATATCATTAAAAAAAATTTCAAAACACTTTTTTTTTTTAAGAACTTGTTATCTTTATAAAGTTTTTGAGTATTCAAAAAATTCCTTAGTTTGCTATAAACATTTACCAAAAAAATTCACCATCATTTTTTTTTAATATATGTTTAACATCTCTCTTTTTCTTTCCACTACTATCACTCCTAAGTCCAAATATTAAATCAATCCATAATTTTCATTTTAAATTTTAAATTTAATCAAGCATTGACAAATAATTGAAAATTTAACAATACCAACAAAAGACTAACATTTCATTTGTTTCAATGAAAGCTCTTATTTAAAGATATGTTTTTGCATTTTCTTGTATTTGGTAGTACCAAGAAAAAAAGGTCAAATGAACACGCTCTCTTAATTTCCCTTATTTAGTTTGGTATGAGATAGATTTTTTTTTCATTAAAATTTTCTAAAAAACAATCCTATCTACACAAAGCTAAATAAAGAAAACAACTATATCTCACACAAAGCTAAATAAAGAAAGTCAAAAAATAGTTTTCCAACTCATTTTAAGATTAATACCAAACATAGGAAAATGAAATACTTTTTAGACAATGTTTTTTAAAAAATAATTTATTTTCCATAAAATGTTAATGTCGAAACAAACATATTAGTCCCAATAAATAAATAAAAATTTCTTTGCAAGAGAAAATTATTTTGAACTAAAATCATAACTCCACCACTGTCTGGCGGGTTTTTTTGGGCGGTGGATCTGCTGGGTTTTGGGTTTTTGCCAGTGGATCTTATGGGTTTTAAGATGAAATTTTTTTTTAGCTTGCAAACATTTTAGAAGTGCAACAACACACTGAAAAAGAAAACACTTTTACTCACCCTGGATTATCAAAGAAGCATTTCTAAGTTTATACAACATATTAAACATTAATTCTTTTTGAGTGTAGAAAATGGAGCCCTTTTTTCTGCATACACAAGACGGGTATGGGGTTAGAATCTCTCATCCTCGTCCCCGCAGAGACAAATACAAGAACTGTATTGAAGCATTAGGATGCAGTAATACAACTGAGGGGACCAGCCCGTACACACAAGGTCTGTTGCAAATGAAAAAAACACTTCCGGCTAACCAAGCCAGCAAAAACCGACAATAATTTGACTTCTCTTTAATCTGTACTTAGAAAAGAAATTCCTTACATTTATGTATAACATCTTAGTTTCACCTGAGAAACAAATCAATTAATTCTGAATTGATGAACTAGCTATGAATATACTCTGCATAAGGTGCTGAATAATTGCATATTGCCCATCACGCATGCAGCAACAGAAGTACCAATTCATTTTAGAATGTGGATAAAACTTCTCATCTGCATATATTTTACAGAAGGAAAATTGAGTGTGGAAAAAAAGTATTAATTGAATCAAGTTCCTGAATCACCAAATTCAATACATAAGAGCCGCAAGTCTTGATTACCGACAATATTACATGTACCTACCTCATCCATTTCAATATGAACATGCTTTGTGTCAATAACTACTTTACATGGTACTAGGTTGTCCTCACCAATAGAAAGAGAGCACTTCTCATATAGACCCTCCTTTGGTGCTAGATTTAACAAACAGGACTTTGGAGCTGTCACCCTACTTTTGTTGCTGGTAAATCCTTCCTGGTCCTTTGCCATCAATATAAGCCGATGTTTACGACCCAAAAGCTCTGAAACATATCTCATATCCCCTACAGCAAGGGCACGACGAACACGAGTTGATGAGACTTGTCCTCTCTCTTTTGAATCACTGGAGTTCATATTTCTGGCATATTGTTTCTTGTCCATAACAGAACCTATAATGTAAGCCCCCAAACCATACTCTTCACACAGCCTCACCAGCTCTAATGCATCGCCAGCAGCTCTATATCCAAATCGGTAATTTTCACCTGTAAAAATTTCCCATCAAGGCATCTAATTCAGCGTATATCAAGAGTATTTTTGACTCATAAAAGGTGCACAATGATAGCAATTGGATCCTTAATCATATTTACCTGCAACAACTCCACGTACTCCAAGCTCTTTTGCCAACTTCCCAACAAATTGTCGAGGAGTGAGATGTCGAACACTTGAAAATTCAACTTGAAACTCTGCTGGAATCATGTTATTACAGTATGGGGCCCAAGAGGAAAGAACTCGCATCCGATCACATTTGGCAACTATGGGAGCCCTAAAGTAATTTAAAATTTTTAATTTAATCAATGAAATTGTTCAGAACTTGAATATCAGGAAAAATGTATAGGAGCAAGGGGCACTGCAAATGCAAGGCATAATTTTCACAAAACCATGAGGATGACTCACATTTATTTCCCATAATATATATATATATATATATAGTTTTACAATAAATATTAAGAAAAGTGGCAATTTCCAGAAATTATTAGTATAAAGTTCTAGATACTCGTAATTGAAATTGACTCCATTTTGCAAATTTTGACCTACTAACATGAAAAAAAAAAAAAAAAAAAAAAAATATATATATATATATATATAGTTTTACAATAAATATTAAGAAAAGTGGCAATTTCCAGAAATTATTAGTATAAAGTTCTAGATACTCGTAATTGAAATTGACTCCATTTTGCAAATTTTGACCTACTAACATGAAAAAAAAAAAAAAAAAAAAATAGCAAATATTGAGGTAAAAATGATTATGTTACCCCATGGAACCCTTTAAAACATAACCAGCTTTAAAATTTTCCCATCCATTATTGATAAACTCGCATTATCAGCTGTAAACAGTCCAAACCTATGGGCTGTCCCTACATCACTAAGATCAAATAGTGATAATCTGTGTATGCTTCAGAAAGAAAATAATGCCATGTTGGGCATGAGAATCAACCTACAAGTTACAAGCAAACAACATTAAAAAATAATGGATACATGATTTTCTTCATAGATCCCCTTTAAGTGCTGATAAAAGGCTCTAGCAGAACTATTTATTAAAATGCTGAGCAGCTGAGGAAAGACATAAGCCTCTATATTTCCACTTATTCCCAAGCATAACTTTCAAGAAAATTATATAATATTTTTTGTCTACATGATTGTAAGATATCTTCAGATCCACTCTCACCAAAATTTAGTAACCTAACATCTCCTGTGAACCGGATCATGATAAGAAAACTAAGGTAACCAGCACACCTTCAATTGCCAAGTCCTTTTTTACTACTTCAATAATTCTTATTTTTGGGCTTCCTCTACAAAGCAAAAATAAAATGAAAAGGTCTGTTACCAATGCCATAGACCTTGAAAACCCCTGAAATGGAATTGGTAATAAATTTGTTATCTTAACTTTGGTACTCATCTCTTAAAACTATCTGGTGCTGAATCCAAAGTTTGTAAAGTTGTAGCCACCACCCTGTCAAGCTTAAAGTAAGATAACTTCTCAACCCTTTTCTGGATGCAAGTAGGTGGTTTCAACTCAACTGATCAGTCCATAATAGTAAAAAATTACCAACAAGTGCACAAAACCACAGAATATACTAGTGATTTTGCATAGCCTCTCTCTCTCTCTCTCTCATCCTTGCTTTGTATATTAACCATAGAAGCAAAAAAATTATGCAAATAGTCATCCCTCAACCATTTTTACTTCTGTCATGATACAAAACCAATTTTGTGTACCTTGACAATGAGCGCCTAATTAGCAATTAAGCACAGAACAAAGGCAATTGATAACGACTCCATAAATATTGGGAAAGAAGAATTCAAATAAATGAATAATAAAGATATATAACATCCATACCTAGGTTCCCAACCAAGCACCTCTGCGATTCCAACAAATGACAAAAGAAATGGAGGTCCAACCTTTGCTGCTTGAATTGCAAGTTCTCGATGACCAATGTGAAGGGCATCAAACTTTCCCAATGCTACTATTCCTCCTAGAGATGATAATCACGGGTTCAAATACTAAAAAGCCATACGGAACGAAAGCACGATAGTTTTTTCCGTTTAGAAATAATAAATAGATGGTAAATATAGGATGAAAGAAACCTGCCACTGGGGGCAATCCTTGCGATGGAATTTCACGATCCTCTTCTTGTTGGCTTCGGGCACAAACGAAAAAAAAAAAAAGAGAGAGAAGCAAATCAGATTCTACATCAAAATATGATACGAAGCAATACATATCTAGCATAATGATTCCCACATTAGAACTAGAATTTAGAACCCTTTTTTATTGCAACCACCAAATCATCCCGAGGAACCTTCTGATTTGCTAATACTTAAAAGTTAACAGAATCATAATTATTTCTTTCCTAAACTTCTAATGAGAAAGTAGAGCATATATTCCTAACTTTCTGATTGCTAGACTCGAAACCGCAACTTGTTCCTTAGGTGCAGTACCTTAGATTTTTCAATTAAATTCGAACACATAAGTATATGAATTTAAGCATCCCCAGCTCGCCGAAAGACGGTATTGTTAGTGCTGCAATCATGTGCTTGAATTTTTAAAGAAAGAAAATAAAAATTTTCAGCAAGTTAATACAGTAAGTTATTAGTAGAACTGTAGAAGACAGATTTAGAGGATTTTTTTAATTCTAGTGCCTCTCAAACTCACTGTTTAAACAAATAAACAATCGGGAAACAAAGGAATTTGTATAATTAAGAGCTAAAAAGCATAGGTATTTATAGTAATCCTTGAGTGCGTGCGTGCGTGCGTGCGTACCTTAGTTCACTGGTGATTGAACAGAGAAGAGGTCGAGACGTTGAACGCCGATGTAGCTGGCGGAAAACGGCCCCACGTGGCCGAAGGTTAACGGCGGCGCGAGGGAGAACGACGACATTTCCGATGACAAACGGCGCCGTGGGCATCGCCGTGAGAGGGGAGAGAGGGAGAGACTGATTAAAGTGAGCGGAGATAAAAATTTTAAAAAGAAATAGCAATTTCTAGGTTTTGCTAATATATCCTAATATATAAAGCCCTAAACTACGTCGTTTCACTTTGGAAAAATATGGCAAACGGTAAACTATAACTAAAAACTCTAAGTTGACTCTCCCTCACAAGTCAAGACCAGAGAGCAAAAATGAGTACTAGTTCGAGGTTTCTGTTGAGCAACGGCGTCGTATTGCACTCCTCCGACGCTCCTCCCATAACAACTTTCCTCGAATCACATCCAGGTACCTCTTAATTTCTCAGATCAAAACGCTGTGTTTAGTTAGTAGCTATTTGCTTACCAAATTAATTAAATAAATAAATAAATTTCAGGCGCTTACACTACCACTCGAACTCACAACAATGCCTCGTGCCTTTTGTTCTGGGAAAGGCACGTGAAAAGGCTAGCCGAGTCGGTAAGAATTCTATCGAATTCGACTCCACAGCTTTTGTTCAAACAAAACAATAGTAGTAGTATGATTATGCATTCACTGCCACAATTTACAATGGGTCCATTTCGGGCGCTTGTTAACGATTCGATGAGTAAAGTGTTGCCAATTGCGATGAAGGAGAGGAGGAGTGATGGGGAGGAATTGTCGGTTACCACGCTTGTTAGTGGGAATATTGAGAGATTGAGTGGAATTGGGAATGTGGATGATGATGATGATGATGATGGTAGAGTGTGTCAAGCTCTTGATGTGTATGTTTATGTTGGGAGTTATGTGGTTCCTGCATTTGGGGTTCGAGGAAATGGTGCTCGTTTGGCCGTGGTGGGTCGCGGGAGGGATGTGGCGAATGCTAAGTACTCGGATTGGGTGAGGTCAGTGTGCATGTTTTTGTTGAGGGAAAGGAAAGAAATTTATGTCACGTTGTTGAAGCAAAAATAAGACACTTTTTTTTTTTTTTGTTTGTTTTCTTGGCAGGCTTAGGAAGCCTCTTGAAAAGTTGAGGCCTTTTGCAGTGACTGAGCTCTTGTTGTCAAATGATGGTGATAAGATACTTGAAGGATGTGTTACAAACTTTTTCGTTGTTTGTCGAAAGGTGAGTGGCTAAGAATTTAAGAAATGCTCAATTATTGTGACTGCTTATCTTGGTTGAAATTTGGTTTAATTTTAGTGGGAGATTGTTCACCAATTATCATTTGTTCCCATTTCTATTGATCGGGAAATCCTACTGTTTAACTGTTTTTGGTTCATATTTAACCATTTAATTGTCGTTGGACTTAACTTTACGTGAATCCTATCATGAGATTGTTCTCAGGGTGGAGAAGTTGGTTTTTATAGAGTTAAATTGGCATGCAATAAAGAACTAGAAAATCACGGTTTGTATAGTGACTATATAGAACAATTTTAACAGCAACTAGTTTTCAAGTAAGTCTGAATTGCCTACTATGTCTATTATATATATATATATATATAAATGAAAGCTTTTTTTTCAAATTATTGTATAATCTGCAAAATCATTTGAATTCTCTTATTAACTTGTTTTGAAATTCACTTTTGAATAGTTATAAAACCACTCACAACTTATTTTACTTTCTCTAGGAATTGAACAACCACCATCATTGATTTTGGAAATATATAGGGAAATCTTTTTATTAAGGGAATTGAAAGGTGATTACCTTTGTTTCTTAGAATGTCTGATGTACACAAGTTAAAATATTGTCTTTGCACTAGAGCGATAGTCCTATTCATAAGAAAAAGAGAGTGTTTATGCTTTACTATCTTTTGGAGCTTTGCATGGGTTCCAAATTTCAAATACTTTTAGAATGCTTATTCCCATGACATTGAAACTCTCTTTTTCTACTTGGAACTTGTAGATAAAAAATGCTCATCAAAGCAAGTTTTAAATGACAAGGTGGCTTGGTATTAGCTGGCACTGTTGCTTTCTCTTCATATTCTTAGAATAGCTCATGACTTATGAGAATCTTATCAATATCAGGATTGCATGTATTGTTGTATGTTCCCTGCTATTTGGTATTAGTTTTATAATTATAATTTTTTTACGGAAGGTGTTTACAGGATATTGATGAAGCTAAGGGAGACTACTTGAATGATCGCAATGATACATGTGCTTTTGAAGTACAAACAGCTCCTATTGGTGATGGTGTCCTTCCTGGAATTATTCGCCAAATAGTTATTGAGTAAGTATTTTCTTGTTTTCAAGTGTACTTACTTTTTGTTGTAAATTTATGTCTTACATAGGAAGATTTCAGTTAGCACCATTGTCCCAAATTGTGGTCATCTCTCATTCAGATTTACATCCACAAAAACCTGCTCACTGTCAATGTTTCCATCTTTTTTGCAAGGGAAGACTTTGAAGCTTTCTCAAATCTCCATAGATAATGTTGAGAGTGAACTTAAATATCAGATTGTCTCTTGTGTGGAGTCTTCTATCACATTTATTTTAATAGAATTACAACTATGAAGCATCCAAAAAAATTTCCCAGTAGCATTGTTAAATTCTTGTTGAGTGAGCATCTGTGCTATTCAGGGTTGAGGATTGGGCACTTGGATAAGTCTAGGCAATATCTTGGCATTCAGCTTGTCCAAGTTCAGTTTCCATTTTGCTTCACCCAATGTTAATGGGTAGCTAAATCAATAAGAAAAGGGAATAAAATGCTTATTTATACAATTTGTTATTTTTGATTTTGCTATTTTACAATTCTGCAGGGTATGCTTCAGCAAGGGAATCTCATTTCGGGAAGTTGCACCTTCTTGGTCAAAGCATGAAACTTGGGAAGAAGCATTCATCACAAGTAAATTTTTTAACTTCCTGTAATTTTTCCTGGGATGGCAATTGCCAGTTGAGTGAGCACAGAGCATATCTTTTTGCTTTTAGAATCTGTACATGTCCGGCTGTGGGTTCTCTTCTTGTTGCTAGGACAAGTTTCAATCTCATAGGAATTCCAAATGCTCAATTATTATGGTCCAAGAATGACGATTTGGACACTAATTTGTAATATTTTTTATAGGTAGCTTTGACCAGAAGATTTATTTTAGTTGAGGGCTTTAATGCATCCGTACTTATTTTACTATGCATTTTTCTAAAAATGCCATTCAGTCTGCATTGATACATTTCACTATCACGCAGTTTCAACAACTTAGCTGTTTACTGTTTAGTTTGTGCAACATTGTTGAAATGGACGGTCAGGATTTTCATATGAACCATATTATTTTTATGTTATGGCTTCAAGATATGAGTCTTATCTATTGATTCACTTTTCCATTTTTCTTTAGTTTCATATACCCCCTCAACGCATATATGCAGTATGCTCTTTCCTTAGAAAACCCACTCTCTTATACTCTAGGTTGTGTCCAACTTTTTGGATCACCATTTACTGCTATCAGCATGGACTGCGTTTCCTTAGAAAACCCAGTCTCTTATACTCTAGGTTGTGTCTAACTTGTGGATCGCCACCTCTGCTTTCAGCATGGAAAAAGTTATTAATTTGTGTCATAATGTCAGAAAACTTGAAATCTGCCAATTACATTTTTCACCAGTTTGATACCTTATGGTTTCCCATCTCAATTACAATGTGATGAAGGCTGTTTTTTTTTTTTCTGGAATTTAATCCTGTGGCAAAAGCCGTACCCAAAAGTAATAGTAGATTGCAAGAAAGTTCTTGGTACCATTGCTGAAATCATTTTATTAATGTACTGTTGTATTACAGATAGCTTGAGACTTCTGCAACATGTGGAGACAATATTAGTTCCAAGTTCTTGGGAATCAATTATTTCAAAAACTCAGGAGGAGATATCATGGGAAGAGAAGCAATTCAAGGTGTGAATTTCTAAGAGTTTAACTAGATTCAGAGCTTTGAGTTGCTATAAGTTGCTGATTTTTCATGATTGTTTTATTTTGAATTAAAAGCAGGATGGTCCCGGGATGATCACCACATTAATTCAGGTGAGCATGTATATTCTGCATTACTTGCACTGTTCATAAAAATGTATTCATGTGTGCAACTGTTGAATGTACAACAGTACAAGGATAGATAAGTAAGAAAACCCTCCTGGAAAGTGAAACTGTGGATCATCATTTAAGGCTCTATATGCCCTTGTTTTCTTATTCTTTTCAAAAAAACATGGAGAGAATGAAAATGATCCTTCTTCTTCTGGTACAGAAAGAGATCATGGAGAGAGCAATTCTAGAAGGTTTTCCGTTATGTAATGCTGTATGAAAGGTGGAGCCTTATCGTTTACCTTTTGATATTCTCAAGCACACATTGGACCACCTTGCTAGGAAGGACTGAGTGACTTAATTGCCACTGTCTACACTTTGATATTCTCAAGCACACATTGGACCACATTGCTAGGAAGGAGTGAGTGACTTGATTGCCACTGTCTACACCAGTATGTAAATTTCAAGTCTATAAAGGGTCTAGTGCTCTTTTCAGCTCCAACCGCACTCAACATGTGAGAGTCCTGCTTCTTTGTCTATGCGCTGGGACTGGTTGTGATGGACCAGGGATTTTTACATATGCTATTAGCTGTCCATGGTTAATATTTGAACGTTTGGTGAGAGTACTTTGATGTATGTTATGAATTTTCTCTGTATACTTGCAACATGATAATGAAATATGTGTTTTTTTTAACTTAACACCCCTCCTTGTGAGAGGCCCGCTAATTAGAAAGAAACACTTTCTCGTAGCTCATGCATTTTATACGCTAGTCCAATGCTAATGCCACCACTTCTTAAATTTTGTTAGGTGGAGGAGCTCTAAAATATCTTGCACTTTGTGAATCAAATGAAACCACATAAAGCTTGAGAAAATTGATAGGAATGTGAATGAGTCTGCGTGGCTTGCTAATGTTAAAGGATTCTAGCTTGAGTAACGCCAAAGATACAACAAAATATCACAACATTTTTAAACTAGTATGCCAACTCACACATGGGTCCATCACAATCGGAGTCAGGACTTACAATTATGAGGGCGGGTTTGTTGTTGGCTATGTGCGGCGGCTCCGACCTTTGGTTCTACTACTATTTAACTATTTGAGGGATTTTTTTTTTTTGTTTGGGTGTGTATGACTTTGATGTTGGGTAAGGAAGAATAATTTTATTTAAAATTTTTAAAGAGCTGGGCTTTTGTGTCGGGTAAAATTGGTTAATTGGGCTTATTTTGTTTTAGATTTACTATTGGTAATTTTTGTTGTTGTGATAATTTTTGAGCTTGTATATTTTGTTTTAGATTTTAGATCTATTGACTTCTTTATGATCTTTATAAGGAGGAATGCTAAAGCTACAAACTTTTTTACAAATTGTTGATGTAGTGAGTGGTTATTAATAAGTCAAAAAGTGGTGTAAGCGGTGGGCTAAGTGCAAACCAATATGAATTTTCTACATCAACAGTTTGTAAAAATGTTGTAGAAAAGTTTATGACAATAGCATTACTCTTAAAATAATTAATGATATTATTAAAGGAGGGCAAAGTGTACTTTTAGAGAACAAAATTGCTAAAATTAGTACTCGAATACGTACTAATATTTTTTTAAAAAAAATTGGGGGGAGGGGGGCCATTGCCCCCCAAGTCAAAGTGTGCCTCCATCCCTTATCGCAATCTTCTATTTAAAATTTTTTAATATGCTAATTTTGAGAATGTTGTGAGTTTTTGTTGTTTCCATGGCAATACTCTTCTGGCTTAGCGGCCTTGACTTACATATTGGTGGTTGTAGACTTGTAGTGTTAACCCTTCCCAAATGTTAGTGGGAGGGGTTGTAGACTTGTCCTAGAATTTTTCTAGATATTCGATTCCAGTGAGATCTCTCTCTCTCTCTCTCTCTCTCTCTCTCTCTCTCTCTCTCTCTCTCTCTCTCTCTGTGAAGCAATCAAACTAAGAATAACGAAGTGAGAATATCCTTAACTATTTGATTAACACAATCTTAAAAAGTAATCAAACTGATAATATCCATAACTATTCTCGTGCAACTACAAATATATATATTTTTTATTAAATGATACATGATGATGCCAAAAATTATCAGTTAGTCGCACGGTCTTCACGTGCTCTTGACGAAACCTGTGAAACGAAATCGAAGACCTTATAGAAAGTACCGGTGTGGTACAAGCCAAATATCCTTCGAAGGTTAAGTTAGAGAGAGAGAATTTCTACAACTCTAGAGTGCCAAAACTGGGGAATGATGCTTACCTTGATTTATGAGGATTTTGAGGTTTTTATAGTAATGTAGAGTTGACCTCTATTCTTTCGTAGAAAAGGTATTTCCTTGTAGAAAGGATTCTCATTAATACTCATATTTTATGGGATCATTTCCTTGTAGGGACTCCTCTGATTAGGGTTGGGCATAGAATGCAAGATATTTCCATATTGGGATTCTTGGAGACCACTCATACCGCGTAAGTGCCACGCAACTTTAACAAACTATCTCCCTTAGACCCGTCTACTTTAAGGAGTCCATCCGTCACCTTGCCTCTCTGTCCAGGTCATGAACTTGACTACTAGTTCGTTGGTTGGTTGAGTACCGAGGCCGTCTTTTTTGATGACTTCGTAACTTATGATTGTCTCCATTCATTGGATCTATCTGCTTTGGGATTTATCCCTATCAGATGCCCCATCACTCCATGGGTCCGTTGCCTGGTATTTTAGATGGACACGTGAGGTGATGGTTTCACCTAGTTCTAGGGAATTATGTTTTGATTTACAGGGTTGTTGAGAGTTAGAAATGTTGAGGGGACACGTGGCACGATTTTAGTGGTGGGTTACTCAGATTGAAGCGTTGCTTCGTCTCTTGCACAGTTTCTTCTATATATATATATATATATATGTTGCTTTCTTCCCTCATTTCCAACTTTTGATGTTAATTCCCAGTGTCAGAACTCAACCGTCGCCCACAAGAATCTATCAATCCGTCATCTCAGGGCACCCGTTTACTGTGCTCCCATCTTCTTATTCGTACCATATACTTGTAAATGCTCTCATCCTGTATACTTTTGCTTTTTCTTTCATTCAAGACTTATATGACTACTGCGTATATAGACCTATAGAGTCTTAGGAGTTTATCCATCACTTGTGGGTGTAATAGATGTCTAGTGAAGCATTGAGTGAACAGACATGTGTCTACGAAGGAGCGGGCTACGATGAAGTGTACTCGTCAAGTCAAATGAACTCGGCGCCTCATACCCTGAAAGGGATCCGTCTACTAACTCACCTTCCAAGAAGGAAGATGAGGACTCGAATGAGGACAGGTCAGAGAGTGATATGGACGAAGTTTCAAACAACAAGGAGAGCGACGAGTCCCCTCTTCGAACCGTTGTTAGCCCCGATGGCCTTAGGAACTTCGTCCTTCCCTTAATATGGACGGTTAATGATTTTAGTTTGACCATTCAAAGAAAACACTTCAACACCTTACGGGATAGGTATCAAATTCTCTTTGATATCCCCATTCGTTTGCCATACAAGTTTGAAAAGTGTTACTATTGTGATGCCCCTGACGTTGGGATGTTTAAGCAGATGTTCAAGGCTGGGTTTAGGCTGCCTTTAAATGCATTCCACTGTCGCTTGGCCTAATACCATCACCCAGATTTCTCTAAATGCCTAGAGAATCTTCCTTGTGCTAAGGTGTTATATGGGGTACTAAGTAAGGGGAGCCGTCGCTTAACCGTGGAGGAGTTCTTCCATTGCTATCACCGGTCGGAGATAATTAAGTCAAGGGGCATATATAGTTTCCTGCCAAGGAAACCATCGCTAAGGTTGGTGTACAAAACCCCTGACTCCAACCAGAACTGGAAAAACCGATATTTTTTCGTCCAGGGAGATAATTGGGTGTGTCACCATGATGAACGGCAGGATATGCCCGTTCTTGATAAAACCTGGGGTATATTGCCCCCGTCTAGTAGGTGTCCATTTACTTAGTTTGTTTGTCACTTACACATAATTATTGTTGCCTAACTTAATGCTTATTTTGGTTGCAGCCTAGGTTCATCCAGAGGTTACCCTCGAGTAGTGGAAACAACTCGTCACCCCTAGACACCATCCACTAGTATCATAAGGGTCCCGAGCCTTCAGTCGTAGCCTGTTGCTACAACAAGACCGCCCGTAAGCGTAAGTCCGTCATTTGTCTTTACTACTATTCATTCTTTGTTCTTTTTGATTGATTATTGTCTAACCCTCCCTTCCCGTTCCCTTTGGTGCAGAAATGGATGATAGTAAAAGGAAAGCCCTCATCCATAAACAAGCTACTGAACATGCAAAGAAGCGGTTGGACAGGGTCATGTCCTTTGTTGAAGGGACGGTGCAAGCTAAGTTGTTCACAAAGTGGAAGTTTACAGATAAAAGCAACCATCCACCCAAGAAGCTCAAAGAGGTAGCTACGTCAACTGTCGGAGAGACGCCTGCAGCTACCCAGGTGCCCCCTCCTCTCCGTCACGGTGTTGGTAAGGGCTTGATGATGGCCAAAGGTCTCGTCCTTGAGAAGTACCCTCCTCTTCCTTGTGAGGATCCAAAACATGTTGTAAGGCTTCTGTCGTTCATCGTCAAAGGCGATGACTATGAAAGCCTGAGCAATCATGCCACTAAGGCCATGGGGGAGTCAAGTCTCTTTGGCTTGGCTCAGCTGCGCAACCGCCCTCCTTCCATTCCGTTATTCAACTACTGTTCTTAGTTCTAACCAGCTCTTAACTTTTTACAGGAGGTGCTGATGATGTAGGGTTTGATGGACTGTTGCCTGGCCTGAGAGAAATGGGTCGACCGTCTAAAGGAGAAGGCTGAGGCTATCGAGACGGAGCTAAATGAGCTTAAGGCTTGGAAGGAAGTACAAGTCAAAAAGCTGACCATGACCAAGAAAGCCTTGGAAGAGTCTAAGAGCCATGCTAATGAGCTGAGAAAAGTGCTCCAGGACAAAAAGGGGG
Source organism: Quercus suber (assembly GCF_002906115.3). Classification (NCBI taxonomy): domain Eukaryota; kingdom Viridiplantae; phylum Streptophyta; class Magnoliopsida; order Fagales; family Fagaceae; genus Quercus; species Quercus suber. The sequence continues at coordinate 226,196 of NW_027070255.1, forward strand.
AAATCTCCAAACTAAGGGGGCAAGTTCGTCAAGTTAAAGAAGACGGTAAGATAGAGTTTCGCAACTCTGACGGCTTTCTTACCGAACTCAGCGACTGCTATGCCAACAGCTTCTCAGAGTGTCTCCGTCAGGTTAAGGCTATCTACCCTAACCTGGACGCATCGCAGGTTTCTTTAGATAACATGGCCTAAACTCCTACTAGGACCATCGACCACGAAGGTACTAATGAGATCCTTATGACCGATCCCTTACCTAACATTCAGGGTGATGAAGAGGCGACTCCTAAGAATAAGCAGGTCAAGTCCGTTGGGGATGAGAACCGTCTTGTTGGGGAGGAGGATGAGCCAACTGAGCATGAAAAAGGTCGTTAACGAAGAAACCCTCGTCAACCAAGCCTAGTGTTTTTTGTAAAAAAAAATTTTATTTTTTAATTGTATTATGGAAATCCTTTTTAAGAACAATGGTTGTGTAATTTCTAACATTGCCCACAAAATTTTGGGTTTTTATTTCTAAGTTTATGTGCTTCCATTCTATCTAAAAAAAATTTGGACCGTCAACTTTGTAGATTTTAGGCCACTCATTGGATTTTTTAAACCAAGAATGGTTCATCCACTTTATAAGAGTGGCTTAGTAGATTTTTAGAATGACCATAGTCCATCCACCTCACGGGTTGGACTTCGTAAATTTGTAAGATAAACATGGTCCGTCCACATCCGCGTTTTAATAAATAACTCTGGCTTATCATCCGTTCACCTTATGCAAGGGGCTCTTAATAAACCTTATAGTGTTGCAATGATTCGTTCATTTCGTAAATCGTACTTAACAGGTTCCTATGGGTATCTCTAGATCCATCCACCTAAGGAATTGCGTAAACCACTTGGGTTTCTATGAATCCGTCCACTTAAGGACGTGTATGAATTTCAAGTTATCCCTTGAGATCTCCTTGTATCTGTCCACTCAAGGACTTGTATAAATTTCAAGTTATCCCTTGGGATTTCCTTGTATCCGTCCACTAGGGGACTTGTATAAATTTCAAATTATCCCTTGGAATTTTTGAATCCACCCACTTAAGGACTTATATGCATTTCAAGTTATCCCTTGGGATTTCCTTGTATTCGTCCACTCAAGGACTTGTATAAATTTTAAATTGCGATGAAAGAGATGAGGAGTGATAGGGAGGAGTTGTCGGTTACCACGCTTGTTAGTGGGAATATTGAGAGAATGAGTGGAATTAGGAATGTGGATGATGATGATGATGATGATGATGATGGAAGAGTGTGTGAAGCTCTTGATGTGTATGTTTATGTTAGGAGTTATGTGGTACCTACATTTGGGGTTCGAGAAAATGGTGCTCGTTTGGCTGTGGTGGGTCACGGGAGGGATGTGGTGAATGCTAAGTACTCGGATTAGGTGAGGTCAGTGTGCATGTTTTTGTTCAAGGAAAGGAAAGAAATTTATGTCACATTGTTGAAGCAAAAATAAGACACTTTTTATTTGTTTTTGTTTTCTTGGCAGGCTTAGGAAGCCTCTTGAAAAGATGAGGCCTTTTGCAGTGATTGGGCTCTTGTTGTCAAATGATGGTGATCAGATACTTGAAGGATATGTTACAAACTTTTCGTTGTTTGTCGAAAGGTGAGTGGCTAAGAATTTAAGAAATGCTCAATTCTTGTGACTGCTTATCTCAATTGAAATTTGGTTTAATTTTAGTGGTAGATTGTTCACCAAGTAGCATTTGTTCCTATTTCTATTGATCGGGAAATCCTACTATTTAACTATTTTTGGTTCATATTTAACCATTTAATTGTCGCTGGACTTAACTTTACGTGAATCCTATCATGAGATTGTTCTCAGGTTGGAGAAGTTGGTTTTTATAGCGTTAAATTGGCATGCAATAAAGAACTAGAAAATCAAGGTTTGTGTAGTGACTATATAGAACTATTTTAACAGCAACTAGTTTTCAAGTAAATCTGAATTGCCTACTATGTCTATTTTATTTATATATATATATATATAAATGAATGCTTTTTTTCAAATTATTGTATAATTTGCAAATCATTTGAATTCTCTTATTGACTTGTATTGAAATCCACTTTTGAATAGTTATAAAACCACTCACAACTTATTTTACCTTCTCTAGGAATTGAACAACCACCATCATTGATTTTGGAAATATATAGGGAAATCTTTTTATTAAGGGAATTGAAAGGTGATTATCTTTGTTTCTTAGAATGTTTGATACACAAAAGTTAAGATATTGTCTTTGCACTAGAGCGATAGTCCTATTCATAAGAAAAAGAGGGTGTTTATGCTTTACTATCTTTTGGAGCTTTGCATGGGTTCCAAATTTCAAATACTTTTAGAATGCTTATTCCTATGACATTGAAACTCTCTTTTTCCACTGGAACTTGTAGATAAAAAATGCTCATCAAAACAAGTTTTAAATGACAAGGTGGCTTGGTATTAGCTGGTACTGTTGCTTTCTCTTCATATTTTTAGAATAGCTCATGACTTATGAGAATCTTATCAATATCAGGATTGCATGTATTGTTGTATGTTCCCTGCTATTTGGTATTAGTTTTATAATTATAATTCTTTTACAGAAGGTGTTTACAGGATATTGATGAAGCCAAGGGAGACTACTTGAATGATTGCAATGATACATGTGCTTTTGAAGTACAAGTAGCTCCTATTGTAGTTTGATAAAAATGTTTGATGCAACTTGCAAAGTTATCAACACTATTGCTGAGGAAGGAGCTAATTATAAACAACATAGTGATGCCAAAGGAGCTTATTAGGTATTAATATCAATTGAATTTGTTTTAATTTTCCATATGATGAAAGAGATTGTGGGAATTACTAATATTCTTTGCCAAGCTTTGCAATAACATTCTCAGGATCTTTTAAATGTCATGCATTTAGTTTCAACTACAAAATCACTTATTCAAAAGTTGAGAGCTGATGGATGGGAACCTTTTACTTACTAGTGTTATATCATTTTGTGGACAACATGAAATTGATATTCCTAATTTAAATGCTCGTTACACTAAAACTCAAGGTAGATACTGTCATCAACATGAAGCTTTGATAACAATAGAACATCATTTAAGAATTTGACATATTTACAGTTGCAATAGATTTTCAATAGCAAGAATTGAATATTAAATTTTGTGAGCTAACAGTAGATCTTCTCACTCTTAGTTCAGCATTAAATCCTAAGGATGCTTTTAGATCATTCAAAATTGGTGATATTTGCAATTTGACTGAAAATTATTATCCTCAAGATTTCACTGAGCATGAAATTTGTCTTTCAAAACATCAATTGCAACATTATGAGTTTGATGTGACAAAGCATCTAGATTTTCAGAATATGGGTACAATATTTGAGCTATGTAGGGATTAGAAATTTCAGGAAAGTCTAAATTCTATCATTTAATTGATAGACTGATTCGTCTTGTGTTGACTCTTCCAATTTCTTCAACAACTACAGAACAAGCTTTTTCAGTTTGAAACTATTAAAAACAAGACTTCGCAATAGAATGGATGATGAACTTTTGGCAGATAATATGATAGTTTATATAGAAAAGGAAATTGCTGAGAATTTCACCATAGAAATGATTATGGATGAATTCTATTCCATGAAAAATCATCGTCAGACATGATTTTGATGTGAAATGTTTTTTTGTGTATGAATATTTTTGTATATGTCTATATTGAACTAGACAGTTTTTGTATGTTCATTAATGTTTAAGATATATCAAAATTGAAATTTCATATTCAATAGATTTATTATTTATGTTTTTTATATCAATACTTCGAATCGACCCCCCATGTAAAATTCCTGGCTACGCCCCTGCATACTAGGATTCATTGCAATACCACATTTACTTTTAAGGATTAAAATAAATACTTAAAAAATTCATTTTTAATCTTAACCTTTTGATCAAATTTTTTTAACCTTTTAAATTTAACCCTTTTACTTTTTCACTTTGATGCATTTAAAAGGTTAGATACTTAGAATATGTTCAGTATTACTTACTAAGCATTACCTCAAAAACTTCTACGCTCTAACAAATATTTTTGCAAATAACTTGCCTGCATATCCAAAATCAACATATATAATTAATGCATTTATTATCCACACAAAGCAATTGCACCCATTACAGAATACATAAAGAGTATAAATATCAAACTACAACATTCTATAGATACAACATAAGCGGTCTCAAGGCATTTAATAGTTTGCAAGTTTAGGTAGAGTTTTCTATATTGTCCATTTGTCCGTGTAAGCAAAGGGGAGTGGCTAGTAACACTATTATGCCTTCCAAGTTTTAACTTCTAATAATGAGACCAATTTTACTTTATGCATTTGCTAAAAAAAAAAAATTTACTTTATGCAATTATACTATAAAATAATGTCAATTGTTAGTTTGTTACGCAAGCAAAAGTTATTTGCTATTCACGCTTGCCATACTCGGTGATAGAAAAATGAAATCAAAAGAAGGAAAAGAAAGAAGAGACGTACAAGAGAGAAAGCGAATTCCAAAAAAAAAAAAAAAAAAAGAAGCAAGCAAGACAGAGATGAAGAGCGAAAAGTGGAACTGTATTAAAAAGCTGAAGCAGGTTGCGACCATCAATAAACGGTTGAGAAGAGCATAGGCACGTCCAGCCACTAATGTTGCACGCTCTATCGTCATCGGCATGGAGAGAACCGAGTTGAACAAGATTGCTCGCTATTTTTCGAAAAGGAACAAAGTAACAGTCTCTTCTTGGAAGGAGGTTAAGGCTCTCATCTTCTTTCATGACGACTATGGATACGTGTAGAAATTATTGCATTGGCGAAGAAGTATGACGGAATCAGAAAAAAGGCAAATCAATATTGCATCGAGTTGCTCGATTAATGGTAATAATCGTCTACCACATTTTTTTTAGAATTTGTATTTTTTTTTTTTTTTGTTCTTTCTATTTTTTTTTTTTTTTTGGAGGTATTGTGAAAGTGAGAAAGTGAAGAAGATGGTGCTGCCGGCTTTGCAAGCTTTATGTTGTTATTTTTCTTTATTTTAGGGTTCATATGTTTCAATAAACGAGATAGAATGAGCACGTAATGGTGTTTGGTTGCTTTTTTGAGGAACATTTGTGTTTGGTTTTACTCAATATTGAAATCACGAGTTGATTTGTTATAATTATAATGTCTAGCCTCTTTTTCTCTTTCTTCCTTTCCTCTTATTGAATTGATTTGTATGGGATTTTTGAGGCGGGGGTCAAGTGGTTGCGGCAGCGTGGATTTTGGGTTTAATTTGTGACGTGGGTTGTGAGGTGGTCTCTGATGGTGGCGGGTCTAGTGTGGGTTATGGGTTTTGGTGGGTGTGCGGTGGTGGGTCTGGTGTTTGGTGTGGTGCTGTGGAAGAGAGGGTTTTGTTAGCACTACAAAAAAATTAGGCTATTCCAACGTTTGCAAAACCGCTGGGATAGCCCCAAAAAGTGCTGGAATAGAGTCAAAATTCCTATCATGGCATTTTTTTTTTCACTTCAAATTGTCGGGCAGTGATAGTTGGTATAGGGTCACTAGACCTATACTACCGCTTTTGAAAAGCGCTGGGATATGTCCTGACGCTCTTCAGACCCTATTTCGACATTTTTACTTGTGTTAGAACAGCTCTTACCAATAGCTTTGAAGACTTGTACCAGTGGATTTCAGGGCCTATACTGGCGCTTTTTGTTTATTAAAAAGCACTAGTATAGGTCAATCTATACAAACGGTTTTATAACTGCCTTTATAGGGTATTCACGGAAATATGAATACAACCTATACTAGCGCTTTTGAAAGCACTGGCATAGGCAGTACCTATTCCAATGTTCTCGAAAGCACTGGTATAGGTCTTCAATAAATATAATTAAAAATGCCTATACCAGCGCTTTTGAAAGCACTGGTATAGGCAATATTTATTCCAGCGTTCTCGAAAGTGCTAGTATAGGTCTTCAATGAATATAATTAAAAAAACCTATACCAACACTTTTTAACCGCCAGAATAGGTTTTGCCTATGTCAGCGCTTTCAAAAGCACTGGTATAGGGTATATGCCCATACCCTATTCTATTGATTTTTAAAGCGTCAGAATAGGACAACCATATCCCTTGGGATTTCCTTGTATTCGTCCACTCAAGGACTTGTATAAATTTTAAATTGCGATGAAGGAGATGAGGAGTGATAGGGAGGAGTTATCGGTTACCACGCTTGTTAGTGGGAATATTGAGAGAATGAGTGGAATTAGGAATGTGGATGATGATGATGATGATGGAAGAGTGTGTGAAGCTCTTGATGTGTATGTTTATGTTGGGAGTTATGTGGTACCTATATTTGGGGTTCGAGAAAATGGTGCTTGTTTGGCTGTGGTGGGTCGCGGGAGGGATGTGGTGAATGCTAAGTACTCGGATTGGGTGAGGTCGGTGTGCATGTTTTTGTTCAAGGAAAGGAAAGAAATTTATGTCACATTGTTGAAGCAAAAATAAGACACTTTTTATTTGTTTTTGTTTTCTTGGCAGGCTTAGGAAGCCTCTTGAAAAGATGAGGCCTTTTGCAGTGACTGAGCTCTTGTTGTCAAATGATGGTGATCAGATACTTGAAGGATATGTTACAAACTTTTCGTTGTTTGTCGAAAGGTGAGTGGCTAAGAATTTAAGAAATGCTCAGTTCTTGTGACTGCTTATCTCAATTGAAATTTGGTTTAATTTTAGTGGTAGATTGTTCACCAAGTAGTATTTGTTCCTATTTCTATTGATCGGGAAATCCTACTGTTTAACTGTTTTTGGTTTATATTTAACCATTTAATTGTCGTTGGACTTAACTTTACGTGAATCCTATCATGAGATTGTTCTCAGGTTGGAGAAGTTGGTTTTTATAGCGTTAAATTGGCATGCAATAAAGAACTAGAAAATCAAGGTTTGTGTAGTGACTATATAGAACTATTTTAACAGCAACTAGTTTTCAAGTAAGTCTGAATTGCCTACTATGTCTATTTTATATATATATATATATATATATATATATATATAAATGAATGCTTTTTTTCAAATTATTAGCCTACTATGTCTATTTTATATATATATATATATATATATATATATATAAATGAATGCTTTTTTTCAAATTATTGTATAATTTGCAAATCATTTGAATTCTCTTATTGACTTGTATTGAAATCCACTTTTAAATAGTTGTAAAACCACTCACAACTTATTTTACCTTCTCTAGGAATTGAACAACCACCATCATTGATTTTGGAAATATATAGGGAAATCTTTTTATTAAGGGAATTGAAAGGTGATTATCTTTGTTTCTTAGAATGTCTGATGTACAAAAGTTAAGATATTGTCTTTGCACTAGAGCGATAGTCCTATTCATAAGAAAAAGAGAGTGTTTATGCTTTACTATCTTTTGGAGCTTTGCATGGGTTCCAAATTTCAAATACTTTTAGAATGCTTATTCCCATGACATTGAAACTCTCTTTTTCCACTGGAACTTGTAGATAAAAAAATGCTCATCAAAACAAGTTTTAAATGACAAGGTGGCTTGGTATTAGCTGGCACTGTTGCTTTCTCTTCATATTCTTAGAATAGCTCATGACTTATGAGAATCTTATCAATATCAGGATTGCATGTATTGTTGTATGTTCCCTGCTATTTGGTATTAGTTTTATAATTATAATTTTTTTACAGAAGGTGTTTACAGGATATTGATGAAGCCAAGGGAGACTACTTGAATGATTGCAATGATACATGTGCTTTTGAAGTACAAGTAGCTCCTATTGTAGTTTGATAAAAATGTTTGATGCAACTTGCAAAGTTATCAACACTATTGCTAAGGAAGGAGCTAATTATAAATAACATAGTGATGCCAAAGGAGCTTATCAGGTATTAATATCATTTGAATTTGTTTTAATTTTGCATATGATGAAAGAGATTATGGGAATTACTAATATTCTTTGCCAAGCTTTGCAACAACATTCTCAGGATCTTTTAAATGTCATGCATTTAGTTTCAACTACAAAATCACTTATTCAAAAGTTGAGAGCTGATGGATGGGAACCTTTTACTTACTAGTGTTACATCATTTTGTGGACAACATGAAATTGATATTCCTAATTTAAATGCTCGTTACACTAAAACTCAAGGTAGATACCGTCATCAACATGAAGCTTTGATAACAATAGAACATCATTTAAGAATTTGACATATTTACAGTTGCAATAGATTTTCAATAGCAAGAATTGAATATTAGATTTATTGATCTAATAGTAGATCTTCTCACTCTTAGTTCAGCATTAAATCCTAAGGATGCTTTTAGATCATTCAAAATTGGTGATATTTGCAATTTGGCTGAAAATTATTATCATCAAGATTTCACTGAGCATGAAATTTGTCTTTCAAAACATCAATTGCAACATTATGAGCTTGATGTGACAAAGCATCCAGATTTTCAGAATATGGGTACAATATTTGAGCTATGTAGGAATTAGAAATTTCAGGGAAGTCTAAATTCTATCATTTAATTGATAGACTGATTCGTCTTGTACTGACTCTTCCAATTTCTACAGCAACTACAGAACAAGCCTTTTCAGCTTTGAAACTATTAAAAACAAGACTTCGCAATAGAATGGAGGATAAACTTTTGGCAGATAATATGATAGTTTATATAGAAAAAGAAATTGCTGAGAATTTCACCATAGAAATGATTATGGATGAATTCTATTCCATGAAAAATCATCGTCAGACATGATTTTGATGTGAAATGTTTTTTTGTGTGTGAATATTTTTGTATATGTCTATATTGAACTAGACAGTTTTTGTATGTTCATTAGTGTTTAAGATATATCAAAATTGAAATTTCATATTCAATAGACTTATTATTTATGTTTTTTATATCAATACTTCGAATCGGCCCCCCATGTAAAAATTCCTGGCTACGCCCCTGCATACTAGGATTCATTGCAATACCACATTTACTTTTAAGGATTAAAATAAATAGTTAAAAAATTCATTTTTAATCTCGACCTTTTGATCAAATTTTTTTAACCTTTTAAATTTAACCCTTTTACTTTTTCACTTTGATGCATTTAAAAGGTTAGATACTTAGAATATGTTCAATATTACTTACTAAGCATTACCTCAAAAACTTCTACGCTCTAACAAATATTTTTGCAAATAACTTGCCTGCATATCCAAAATCAAGATATATAATTAATGCATTTATTATCCACACAAAGCAATTGCACCCAGTACAGAATACATAAAGAGTATAAATATCAAACTACAACATTCTATAGATACAACATAAGCGGTCTCAAGGCATTTAATAGTTTGCAAGTTTAGGTAGAGTTTTCTATATTGTCCATTTGTCCATGTAAGCAAAGGGGAGTGGCTAGTAACACTATTATGCCTTCCAAGTTTTAACTTCTAATAACGAAACCAATTTTATTGCTCAAAAAAAAAAATTTACTTTATGCAATTATACTATAAAATAATGTCAATTGTTAGTTTGTTACGCAAGCAAAAGTTATTTGCTATTCACGCTTGCCATACTCGGTGATAGAAAAATGAAATCAAAAGAAGGAAAAGAAAGAAGAGACGTACAAGAGAGAAAGCGAATTCCCAAAAAAAAAAAAAAAAGAAGCAAGCAAGACAGAGATGAAGAGCGAAAAGTGAAACTGTATTAAAAAGCTGAAGCAGGTTGCGACCATCAATAAACGGTTGAGAAGAGCATAGGCACGTCCAGCCACTGATGTTGCACGCTCTATCGTCATCGGCATGGAGAGAACCGTGTTGAACAAGATTGCTCGCTATTTTTCGAAAAGGAACAAAGTAACAGTCTCTTCTTGGAAGGAGGTTAAGGCTCTCATCTTCTTTTGTGACGACTATGGATACGTGTAGAAATTATTGCATTGGCGAAGAAGTACGACGGAATTAGAAAAAAGGCAAATCAATATTGCATCGAGTTGCTCGATTAATGGTAATAATCGTCTACCACATTTTTTTTAGAATTTGTATTTTTTTTTTTTGTTCTTTCTATTTTTGTTTTTTTTGGAGGTATTGTGAAAGTGAGAAAGTGAAGAAGATGGTGCTGCTGGCTTTGCAAGCTTTATGTTGTTCTTTTTCTTTATTTTAGGGTTCATATGTTTCAATGAACGAGATAGAATGAGCAGGTAATGGTGTTTGGTTGCTTTTTTGAGGAACATGTGTTTGGTTTTACTCAATATTGAAATCACGAGTTGATTTGTTATAATTATAATGTCTAGCCTCTCTTTCTCTTTCTTCCTTTCCTTTTATTGAATCGATTTGTATGGGATTTTTGAGGCGAGGGTCAGGTGGTTGCGGCGGCGTGGATTTTGGGTTTAATTTGTGGCATGGGTTGTGGGGTGGTCTCTGATGGTGGTGGGTCTAGTGTGGGTTATGGGTTTTGGTGGGTGTGTGATGGTGGGTCTGGAATTTGGTGTGGTGCTGTGGAAGAGAGGGTTTTGTTAGCACTACAAAAAAATGGGGTTATTCCAACGTTTGCAAAACCGCTAGGATAGCCCCAAAAAATGTTGGAATAGAGTCAAAATTCCTATCATGGCATTTTTTTTCCACTTCAAATTGTCAGGCAGTGATAGTTTGTATAGGGTCACTAGACTTATACTACCGCTTTTGAAAAGCGCTGGGATATGTCCCGACGCTTTTCAGACCCTATTCCGACATTTTTACTTGTGTCAGAACAGCCCTTACCAATAGCTTTGAAGACTTGTACCAGCGGATTTCAGGGCCTATACTGGCGCTTTTTGTTTATTAAAAAGCACCAGTATAGGTCAATCTATACAAGCGGTTTTATAACTGCCTTTATAGGGTATTCACGGAAATATGAATACAACCTATACTAGCGCTTTTGAAAGCACTGGCATGGCAGTACTTATTCCAATGTTCTCGGACGCACTGGTATAGGTCTTCAATAAATATAATTAAAAATGCCTATACCAGCGCTTTTGAATGCACTGGCATAGGCAGTATTTATTCCAGCGTTCTCGAAAGTGCTAGTATAGGTCTTTAATGAATATAATTAAAAAGACCTATACCAACACTTTTTAACCACCAGAATAGTTTCTGCCTATGTCAGCGCTTTCAAAAGCACTGGTATAGGGTATATGCCCATACCCTATTCTAGTGATTGTTAAAGCGTTAGAATAGGACAACCATATTCCAGCACTTTTGAAGCTTTGGGATAGGATGGTTTCAAAAATTAAATTAATTAAAAAAAAAACGATAAACCTAACCTATAGCGGCGGTTATAAAACATTGCAATATGGCTTCCTATACTAGCGTTTTTGGAAACCGTCACTATAGGCCTCTTATTGCAACGATTTATAAGGTGCCTGCCGTTATAGGGTTTCCTATACCAGTAGTTTCAAAAAGCGCTGGTATAGGCTTCTCTATTATGGCGGTTTTTAAAAGCTCTGGGGAAAAAACGCTGCAATAGGACGATTTTTTTTTTTTTTTTTTTTTAGTGTAGGGTTTTGGGTTTTCTAAAGTACAAAGTGCGTTGTTGCTGTGTTTTGGGTTTAATTTGTGGTGTGGGTTATGGGGTGGTCCCTGATGGTGGTGCGATGGTGGCGGGTTATGGGTTTTGGTGGTTGTGCGGTGGTGGACCTGGTGTTTGGTGTGGTGCTGTGGAGGAGAAGGTTTTGTTTGGGTTTTGGGTTCAAAAGTATGGAGACACAGTATGATGATTAGAGTACGCATGGCTTGATCTGGTTTGGCAACAGTAATACGTGTAGTTTCTCTCTCATTACTATTTTACTTATCAGCACTAATTCTTTACCTCCCCTAAAATTAGCAAAACAGAACTATTTTTGTACACGTAATGTAAAGTAAAATAGCAATGATATTTAAGAAGCCAATTTTAATGGATGATGAAAATTTCATATTAATATTGGTTGATTTTTATGTTATCTCTCTTGCTGGATATAGTTACCTTTTTTTTTTTTTTTTGAGAAAGTTACCTACAAGTTAGCTAGGCATGCACAATTTATTTCATAAATGTTTGTGAGGATGGAACTCATGGAAAAGACCCCTCCTTCATCCAACACCAAATGGATTTAGATGCATCTGTTTAAGCGTTTTAATGAAAAATTGATTAAACTTCTTTAAAAATAAAACTCACATGATAATCAGTAAAAATTTAATTAATTATTTTTTCCGCTTTATGTAGTTATAAAAGAAATCGATTGAATTAGAGTTTATTGGGAGCTTTAATACGTAATTATAAGGTTATGAATTGGTTGTGTCATTGTCTTGAGTTGGTGTAGATTCCACATCTCCAAATCAAGAAGCATGGAGCCATGCAATTAATTGATGTGAGCCATCATAAAAGGCCTAATCCTTTTACACTGCTTTACCCATCAACCCTTTAAGCTATTACCCATGACAGAAATCAAGAACCATATCACCCATACACCACCAACCCAAAACCACCACAAGCCACCCCAATCTACCATCTATTGATCCAATTGAAAAAACCTGCAATGACTGTATGGCAAGACTGGTGAGAGAAAGTCCAAGAAAGAGAGGAGAAATGGTTGGGACGTTGGCATATTTATTTCATTAGCTACAACATAAGCGGTCTCATATCCTCCAGTTGTCATTTTTATTTCATTACCATATTACATGCATATTAAAAATAAAAAAATTGAACGAGTTCTTGTTAATTCAATTAATACTCCGTAAAACTGTTTTTCCCTAAAAAAAATAGTAAAGCTTTTCTTAAATGTAAGATATTTGGGTTCAAAATCTATAAGAGTAATGCTATAGACACAAATTATTTTACAACATTTTTATAAACTGTTGATGTGACTTTAGCATTTTTCAAATAGTTATTGTAAGTAAAAATGTGATGTTAATGATTAACTCATATTAGAACTAGTAAAAATTTGCCACATTAATAGTTTGTATCTGTAGCATTACTCAATTGACATAGCAATAAGGTTATAAACTGTTGATGTGACTTTAGCATTTTTCAAATAGTTATTGTAAGTAAAAATGTGATGTTAATAATTAGCCCATATTAGAACTAGTAAAAATTTGTCACATTAATAGTTTGTATCTGTAGCATTACTCAATTGACATAGCAATAAGGTTAGCCCAAATCTTATTGCTATGTCAATTGAGTAATGCTACAGATACAAACTATTTTACAACATTTTTACAAACTGTTAACATCTATTTTTTTTTTAAATGAACCCAAATATAACATATAATTAAATCTATACTATTAATAATAGGATTCTTTATTTGGGTTTCAACATTTTGTATACTAAAATACTCTTACACAAATTCTTAAACTCTCTAAAATACCCCTATCTTTTAGTTAAATAATTTTAAATTAAAAAAAATAGAAACTGGTTAAAAGAGTATTTTATTGTTCCTAAATTTTAGGTTTTTTCCTTTATTTTCTTCATTCAGCCTAAAACTTAGAATACTATCTCTATTTCATTTTTAAACATTATTCCACGTTATCTTACTCATTTTTTTAATACACAGTTATTTATATATTACTTTTAAACATTATAATACTAATTCAAAAAAATGAATAAAAAAAATATTATTGCATGCGCAAAGTGCGTATGATGAGTCTAATATTATATAAATCTTCCAAAATAGATACTAGTAGAAAGTGTAATTAGAAAATAGTAATTTATATTTGATATTTTTAAAATAAATATATATAGATAATCTATAGATTATTAAAAAATACTTTAATAATTGAACGAACAAGTATACTCTGAGGGAAAGTTCATTATAAAAAATAAATAAATAAAAACCCATAATTTTATTCTTAGAACATATTAAACCCTGTACTTATTTTTTGTATATTTGTGAAAGTATACAATTTAAACTTTAAAGTATCCCATTTTAATATGGTTTAAAGTATATTCTAAGAATAAAACAATGGGATTTTTCTTATAAAAAAAAAACTATAGGATTTTTTTTTTAAAATGTTGTTTCTCCTATATTTGACAAGTTCAAAAAAGGCAATACATTTAAGAAAAAAAAAAAAAAAAAAAACCGGAAGCAACGAACGGTGGCAACCATACAATAGCACTACGCAATTATGTCCTGCAACTTTAGATTAGGTCCTTTATGATTTAATGTGGTATATATTGCAGTCTCAGTTCAAGGACTTTTCTGTGCATGGAAGAATGATGTACATTTTGGTTTCAAATGAATGTTTCTAGATTTGTATGATTTTGGGACTGTCGTTGGATGTGATTTTGAGAAGACTCATAAGGCTTAGAATTGTGTGGTTTGGGTTTTGTGCAGACATTTTAGCTGAAAAGATTTCTCATTGACTGTTGTATATAGAGGGACTTGTGTCTTATCCATTTTTTTTTTTCTTCTTCATAACATGCCACTACATTGCTATGGGCCTCTAGTTATATACATAAATATATTTCTTAGTTCCTCTGATCTTCATACTTGTGGTGAAGTCATCATTATTAGTAATTGATAACTTGAATGTTTCCCTTGTGTTCAGTTTGCTGATGCTGAAGGCTAGGACCATATCCAGTTCTTCCCTCCCGGCATCCTGTTTTGGCAGGACCAATATTGGGTAATGGATCCTTTAATTGCAAATTAGGAATTATAAGTTTTTTCTTGGGTTCTTTGTTTCTGAGATTTATCCATGTTTCATTTAATTATTTCAAATGACTTCTTCTGGCTTTAAGTTGAATGGCAAAAATCATTAATGACAAGTAACCTTTATTTGTAACTTATTTATTTATACTGCACATAGCATATTTTGACACATACATAACATAGTACAATTTCTCTCAAATGTAATAATATTGCACACAACATAGTTTGATTACTCTCTTTATGTAATATTTTTGGGGAGGGGATTTGGCTGGCTGAACTCAAGCCTGTCTGTGATTGTTTGGTGATGGAAATACCATCCTTTTGCATTACCTTAATTATCCTATTTTATTTCCCCTTCTGTTTGACTTGTTAATCAAGATAGGAAGATCATCTGACAGGGCATTTTTAGTTTGTTGCTGTAACCTCCATGGCAGACTGAACTATGCCTTATAGAAGGTGGCTTTTTCAGTGCATAAGTCTCCAATTTTTTCATTTGAGGGACTAATTTCTTATTAATACGATTGTTCTTGAATTAGAACACGCAGCATGTTACTGAAGTAGCTGGCAGTAGAAATGTTTTTTCGTGGTTATTAAAATCATATTGGCCATTTCAAAAGTTCAGATAGGTAACAAAAGCTACTTGCAGGATGGTAGATATACTGCTATGTAAGATTGTAAGCGAGTAAACCTATATTTATTGGCTGCTTCTATTGTGCCTATTGCTTTCAAGAAATCATTTTTTTTCATTTTCATTTTATTTTGTTGAAGTTATTCTATATCTCACAAAAATGAAATTATTTCAATTTCACATAGGTTCTCTTAGAAACAGTGTGATTCTATTTGTGGCATTATAAATTTTTGTGATAACTCCTGTGTAAACTTAAAATGATGCGTTTTGTTTGGTGCTTAGAGGGTTTAGGTGGTGCGGTGTCTAGTTGGATTCTAATAACCAGTTTTCTGGGATGTTGCAGGTGCAGGGACAACTATGCAAGGAATTGAGTAGTGAGTTCTAGATTTTCCAGAACTATCTTTTCAGATTCTAATGCGGGTAAAATTGTTTAGTTTCAGCACCAGTAGCTTTTTTTTTTTTAAAGTGGATTTATCTTTCTCATTCGAAATACTACATATTTCTGGGGCTTTTGTTTTGGTTGTTGGGGCAGGGTGTTTAGGATTGGTCCCATCACCAGAACAGATTTAATAGTCTGATAAGCACTGTAAATTGGATCTATCTAATTGATTTGCCTGACAATTTCAAATGCTGGAATATATGGAGGTTTGATGAGAGGACCTACCCTTATGTTTTGTTTGTTTTGGACCATTGATAAAGTTTTCTATTTGCCTATCATACCCCACCCCCACCCCCCCCCCCCNCTTACTAAGCATTACCTCAAAAACTTCTACGCTCTAACAAATATTTTTGCAAATAACTTGCCTGCATATCCAAAATCAAGATATATAATTAATGCATTTATTATCCACACAAAGCAATTGCACCCAGTACAGAATACATAAAGAGTATAAATATCAAACTACAACATTCTATAGATACAACATAAGCGGTCTCAAGGCATTTAATAGTTTGCAAGTTTAGGTAGAGTTTTCTATATTGTCCATTTGTCCATGTAAGCAAAGGGGAGTGGCTAGTAACACTATTATGCCTTCCAAGTTTTAACTTCTAATAACGAAACCAATTTTATTGCTCAAAAAAAAAAATTTACTTTATGCAATTATACTATAAAATAATGTCAATTGTTAGTTTGTTACGCAAGCAAAAGTTATTTGCTATTCACGCTTGCCATACTCGGTGATAGAAAAATGAAATCAAAAGAAGGAAAAGAAAGAAGAGACGTACAAGAGAGAAAGCGAATTCCCAAAAAAAAAAAAAAAAGAAGCAAGCAAGACAGAGATGAAGAGCGAAAAGTGAAACTGTATTAAAAAGCTGAAGCAGGTTGCGACCATCAATAAACGGTTGAGAAGAGCATAGGCACGTCCAGCCACTGATGTTGCACGCTCTATCGTCATCGGCATGGAGAGAACCGTGTTGAACAAGATTGCTCGCTATTTTTCGAAAAGGAACAAAGTAACAGTCTCTTCTTGGAAGGAGGTTAAGGCTCTCATCTTCTTTTGTGACGACTATGGATACGTGTAGAAATTATTGCATTGGCGAAGAAGTACGACGGAATTAGAAAAAAGGCAAATCAATATTGCATCGAGTTGCTCGATTAATGGTAATAATCGTCTACCACATTTTTTTTAGAATTTGTATTTTTTTTTTTTGTTCTTTCTATTTTTGTTTTTTTTGGAGGTATTGTGAAAGTGAGAAAGTGAAGAAGATGGTGCTGCTGGCTTTGCAAGCTTTATGTTGTTCTTTTTCTTTATTTTAGGGTTCATATGTTTCAATGAACGAGATAGAATGAGCAGGTAATGGTGTTTGGTTGCTTTTTTGAGGAACATGTGTTTGGTTTTACTCAATATTGAAATCACGAGTTGATTTGTTATAATTATAATGTCTAGCCTCTCTTTCTCTTTCTTCCTTTCCTTTTATTGAATCGATTTGTATGGGATTTTTGAGGCGAGGGTCAGGTGGTTGCGGCGGCGTGGATTTTGGGTTTAATTTGTGGCATGGGTTGTGGGGTGGTCTCTGATGGTGGTGGGTCTAGTGTGGGTTATGGGTTTTGGTGGGTGTGTGATGGTGGGTCTGGAATTTGGTGTGGTGCTGTGGAAGAGAGGGTTTTGTTAGCACTACAAAAAAATGGGGCTATTCCAACGTTTGCAAAACCGCTAGGATAGCCCCAAAAAATGTTGGAATAGAGTCAAAATTCCTATCATGGCATTTTTTTTCCACTTCAAATTGTCAGGCAGTGATAGTTTGTATAGGGTCACTAGACTTATACTACCGCTTTTGAAAAGCGCTGGGATATGTCCCGACGCTTTTCAGACCCTATTCCGACATTTTTACTTGTGTCAGAACAGCCCTTACCAATAGCTTTGAAGACTTGTACCAGCGGATTTCAGGGCCTATACTGGCGCTTTTTGTTTATTAAAAAGCACCAGTATAGGTCAATCTATACAAGCGGTTTTATAACTGCCTTTATAGGGTATTCACGGAAATATGAATACAACCTATACTAGCGCTTTTGAAAGCACTGGCATGGCAGTACTTATTCCAATGTTCTCGGACGCACTGGTATAGGTCTTCAATAAATATAATTAAAAATGCCTATACCAGCGCTTTTGAATGCACTGGCATAGGCAGTATTTATTCCAGCGTTCTCGAAAGTGCTAGTATAGGTCTTTAATGAATATAATTAAAAAGACCTATACCAACACTTTTTAACCACCAGAATAGTTTCTGCCTATGTCAGCGCTTTCAAAAGCACTGGTATAGGGTATATGCCCATACCCTATTCTAGTGATTGTTAAAGCGTTAGAATAGGACAACCATATTCCAGCACTTTTGAAGCTTTGGGATAGGATGGTTTCAAAAATTAAATTAATTAAAAAAAAAACGATAAACCTAACCTATAGCGGCGGTTATAAAACATTGCAATATGGCTTCCTATACTAGCGTTTTTGGAAACCGTCACTATAGGCCTCTTATTGCAACGATTTATAAGGTGCCTGCCGTTATAGGGTTTCCTATACCAGTAGTTTCAAAAAGCGCTGGTATAGGCTTCTCTATTATGGCGGTTTTTAAAAGCTCTGGGGAAAAAACGCTGCAATAGGACGATTTTTTTTTTTTTTTTTTTGTAGTGTAGGGTTTTGGGTTTTCTAAAGTACAAAGTGCGTTGTTGCTGTGTTTTGGGTTTAATTTGTGGTGTGGGTTATGGGGTGGTCCCTGATGGTGGTGCGATGGTGGCGGGTTATGGGTTTTGGTGGTTGTGCGGTGGTGGACCTGGTGTTTGGTGTGGTGCTGTGGAGGAGAAGGTTTTGTTTGGGTTTTGGGTTCAAAAGTATGGAGACACAGTATGATGATTAGAGTACGCATGGCTTGATCTGGTTTGGCAACAGTAATACGTGTAGTTTCTCTCTCATTACTATTTTACTTATCAGCACTAATTCTTTACCTCCCCTAAAATTAGCAAAACAGAACTATTTTTGTACACGTAATGTAAAGTAAAATAGCAATGATATTTAAGAAGCCAATTTTAATGGATGATGAAAATTTCATATTAATATTGGTTGATTTTTATGTTATCTCTCTTGCTGGATATAGTTACCTTTTTTTTTTTTTTTTGAGAAAGTTACCTACAAGTTAGCTAGGCATGCACAATTTATTTCATAAATGTTTGTGAGGATGGAACTCATGGAAAAGACCCCTCCTTCATCCAACACCAAATGGATTTAGATGCATCTGTTTAAGCGTTTTAATGAAAAATTGATTAAACTTCTTTAAAAATAAAACTCACATGATAATCAGTAAAAATTTAATTAATTATTTTTTCCGCTTTATGTAGTTATAAAAGAAATCGATTGAATTAGAGTTTATTGGGAGCTTTAATACGTAATTATAAGGTTATGAATTGGTTGTGTCATTGTCTTGAGTTGGTGTAGATTCCACATCTCCAAATCAAGAAGCATGGAGCCATGCAATTAATTGATGTGAGCCATCATAAAAGGCCTAATCCTTTTACACTGCTTTACCCATCAACCCTTTAAGCTATTACCCATGACAGAAATCAAGAACCATATCACCCATACACCACCAACCCAAAACCACCACAAGCCACCCCAATCTACCATCTATTGATCCAATTGAAAAAACCTGCAATGACTGTATGGCAAGACTGATGAGAGAAAGTCCAAGAAAGAGAGGAGAAATGGTTGGGACGTTGGCATATTTATTTCATTAGCTACAACATAAGCGGTCTCATATCCTCCAGTTGTCATTTTTATTTCATTACCATATTACATGCATATTAAAAATAAAAAAATTGAACGAGTTCTTGTTAATTCAATTAATACTCCGTAAAACTGTTTTTCCCTAAAAAAAATAGTAAAGCTTTTCTTAAATGTAAGATATTTGGGTTCAAAATCTATAAGAGTAATGCTATAGACACAAATTATTTTACAACATTTTTATAAACTGTTGATGTGACTTTAGCATTTTTCAAATAGTTATTGTAAGTAAAAATGTGATGTTAATGATTAACTCATATTAGAACTAGTAAAAATTTGCCACATTAATAGTTTGTATCTGTAGCATTACTCAATTGACATAGCAATAAGGTTATAAACTGTTGATGTGACTTTAGCATTTTTCAAATAGTTATTGTAAGTAAAAATGTGATGTTAATAATTAGCCCATATTAGAACTAGTAAAAATTTGTCACATTAATAGTTTGTATCTGTAGCATTACTCAATTGACATAGCAATAAGGTTAGCCCAAATCTTATTGCTATGTCAATTGAGTAATGCTACAGATACAAACTATTTTACAACATTTTTACAAACTGTTAACATCTATTTTTTTTTTAAATGAACCCAAATATAACATATAATTAAATCTATACTATTAATAATAGGATTCTTTATTTGGGTTTCAACATTTTGTATACTAAAATACTCTTACACAAATTCTTAAACTCTCTAAAATACCCCTATCTTTTAGTTAAATAATTTTAAATTAAAAAAAATAGAAACTGGTTAAAAGAGTATTTTATTGTTCCTAAATTTTAGGTTTTTTCCTTTATTTTCTTCATTCAGCCTAAAACTTAGAATACTATCTCTATTTCATTTTTAAACATTATTCCACGTTATCTTACTCATTTTTTTAATACACAGTTATTTATATATTACTTTTAAACATTATAATACTAATTCAAAAAAATGAATAAAAAAAATATTATTGCATGCGCAAAGTGCGTATGATGAGTCTAATATTATATAAATCTTCCAAAATAGATACTAGTAGAAAGTGTAATTAGAAAATAGTAATTTATATTTGATATTTTTAAAATAAATATATATAGATAATCTATAGATTATTAAAAAATACTTTAATAATTGAACGAACAAGTATACTCTGAGGGAAAGTTCATTATAAAAAATAAATAAATAAAAACCCATAATTTTATTCTTAGAACATATTAAACCCTGTACTTATTTTTTGTATATTTGTGAAAGTATACAATTTAAACTTTAAAGTATCCCATTTTAATATGGTTTAAAGTATATTCTAAGAATAAAACAATGGGATTTTTCTTATAAAAAAAAAACTATAGGATTTTTTTTTTAAAATGTTGTTTCTCCTATATTTGACAAGTTCAAAAAAGGCAATACATTTAAGAAAAAAAAAAAAAAAAAAAACCGGAAGCAACGAACGGTAGTGATAAGCATAAAGCCAAAAAGCTCGCCCTCTTTGATCAAACTCTCTCTTTTTCTCATTCTCATTCTCTCTCTATCTTCTCCAGCGTCCGATCACTCTCTCCCCCTTAAAATCCTTTAGTTTTATAAAAAAAAATTAAATTTCAATTCCACCAATCCAACACCTCCCTCCTCTCCTCTCCTCTCTCTCTTCAACGCGCGCCAAATACAAAACTAACTAAAACCACTTCAGGTACCTCTCTCTCTCTCTCCCCTCTCTCTCTCTCTAACCTCTCTTTTTTCTCTCTAAATTTCCTTCCATGGCGGACCCTATGTATTTGTATCTGAGTGTTTTGTGTATAGATTCATAGAATCAGATTGCTGAGTTTATTGTTATATGTGTGTGTGTGTGTGTTTGTGGAATGTGTGAATGCAGTGATCTGTTCTAGGGTTTTGAATTTTTGCTGCGAGCGTGGAATGGCGGAGGCTCCGACGAGTCCGGCCGGCGGGAGCCACGACAGCGGCGGAGAGCAGAGCCCGCGCTCGACGGGCGGGGTGCGAGAGCAGGACCGGTATTTGCCGATCGCCAACATAAGCAGGATCATGAAGAAGGCGTTGCCGGCTAATGCAACCCCCCCCCCCCCCCCCCCAAAAAAATAAAAATAAAAATAAAAGAAAGTGGCATTCTATCATTCTTTCTGGCAATGTAGGATTGCCTCTAGAGGTCTATGAATGCTAACCAATGCATTTTCAATCTCTGATTTCGGTTCCTTGCAAGAGTATCATAATAAGGGTATGATAAGTACAAGCTAGGGATTCAAAAGTAGGTGAGGAAACCATCTTGTATTTACAGGACAAATACTTTATCATCCTACAGCTAAATTTGATTGACAAGGGATGACAATACCGTCTACAAATCAATCTTTTTAATCCTTCTTATGTACTTTCTAATTTATATACTAAATAACGGAGAACAGTAAAGTCTAGACTTGCCAAGTTGGCGATTGGCAGTTCTGGTGTAAAAAGTGTCTCATTTTGTGGTTTGAGTGTGACATCGTGAAGTTGAAAGCTCTGGGATAACTCGTGAGATTGGAGATGATATTATGTTCGATTATGAGTGAGACCACAATTTTTAATTTACTTGTTTTAAGGGAAGGGAGAGAAAAAAAGGTTTTGAGGACCCAGGATTTTTATTTATCCAATTTCAGAGTGAAAGCTGGTCCTGATTATATGATAAATTTAATCGTGAGTCTTACTCAGCCTTCGTCTGTGGTTGTTTAATAAGAGCTGCTGCAGCAGAAACAACGGAAAATATGTTTTTTTTTTTTTTTTTTTTTTCAAAACATCAGATTTGGGCCATAAAAGCAGCAAAGGTTTAGCATGAAACACTGTCTCTTTCAAGGAAAACCGAAATACTCATTCTGGATTGTAGTGATTTTGATTCAAAATTGACTTAGAGGGTGTTTGGATATCGCTTATTTTGCTAAAATTGAAAAATTATTGTTGAAAGTATTGTAAATAAAGGTAAAAATTAATTAAAATAATACAGTAAGGTTCATAAATAGTGTCAAAAAGTACAGTGAAACTTATGAATAGTAACAAAAATAAATTAAATAGTAAAATAATTTTAATTTTTCATCCTATCCCAAACACATACTAAAGCAACTCAGACTTCCCGTGGGAGAGTGCATTTTAAAAACTCTTTGAATGGTCCATCGTTCATCTTAGTCGCTACCGAACAACACAAGCATGAAGTATGTATGACGTTGTAATTATTTTGAAATATCACAAAGCTGTAAATTACTTTCACAGTTTTACTCTGAGCTGAGCAATATCAAATTGGTCCACCCCTACTGTACTGGTTAATGAGCAAACCTCTTGTAGTCTAGTGTTCAAGTTTCTTGTAGCCATTTGGAAGAGACTTCAAATGAATTAGGTATCAGCTAACCATATTTGTCTCACATTCAAAAACAAACACAAGTCTCACAGTCAAGTCGAGGACTACTTATTCTCAAAAAAAAAAAAAAAAGTCGAGGACTACTATTATTCATATTTCACAAGGGGCACACGCGGTAGCACGTGAAAAACTCATTAGTTGGCCGGTGAGGACGTTGTCACGTTACATACACACGTGTCTATGTGATAATACAAAAGAAAGAGGGTGTGGTGGTCACATCATATTTTGGATCTCTTTTTCCTGATCAAATTTGAAGAACCCCATTAGAAGAAGTACATGAGTACACCTCTGAAAATATTTTGTGATTATCTTATGTTTCTCTCCCTCACACACACACCCCCCACGACGTGACCATCATTTCTTGCCTGCACGAGCTGGCCAGCTCAAACCCCAACACCACCCACTTTGTCCTCTCTACGTGTGGAAACTAGAAAGAATTACTCCTTTTTATGGGCACCCCAAAACAACATGGCAAATATAACCCAACAATGATAGATGAAGTAAAATTCGGGAGAACCTAATCTAGAATATATAAAAAATTTGAACCATAAATGTCTCTACGGTAAAAATACTAAGAACTGTCAATCAGTTGGGTTCTAATTCTGTTAACAAAATTGTCATTATACATGATTACTTGTAGATCAATTTTTTAAGACATATGAGTTTTGGCCAATTAGGTTCAATGGGTATATTGTAAGATGCTTCTATCATTAGAAAGTGACACAGATAGGTTGTAATGATCCTGTTTGTACAACCGTATTTGAATTAAACTTGGGAAAAAAATTTATAAAAAGAAAAAAAAAATTGAATTGCATGGTAAAGTCTTTACAGACATTTACAGAGTATACAGTACAGAAAGCAGTGGAAGAATATGATATGATTCTGCCATATACAATGCACACATATCAAATCGTGGTGATACTAGGAACTAGATGCACATTGACATTATTGATGGATCATGTTAACAGAAGCAAGTGCAGGCAAGAAAGAAAATGTGTTAACTTTGGCCTCCAGCTCATACCCTGAGAGGGTCCAGCTCATGCCACAAGCACCCCTTAGAGATGCCTCAACTTACACTAAATAAATTCATTTCTTTTTTACCAAAGAGTACCAGACCTCACCAGTCACCACACCTTGAATGCGCCAAAAATCCACGCACTGATTTTTGTTTTCTTGGTCAAAACTCAAAAAACAACCTTAGTTTTGATTAGCGCGCTAGGATTATAAACTATTTTACAACTTTTTACTATAATTTTAATGTGATAAATTGTATGATTGTCTATTATTACGTCACAATTGTCGCAAAGAAGTTGCGTAAGAAATTTTTTTTTCATTGATTTCTCACCCTGGAATGTAATGTATTAACCACAAGTACTCCTGGTTGGTATACAGCTGGCCACGTTATAATCCCCATAGAGAGAGAGTGAGTGTGTTTTTTCAGGTGAGAGAGGTATTAAGAGAGATTCAGTCCAGTACATCTGGCAGTCCTCACGTGGCCTATCATCTAATCTTATATTCGTTGAACTCTAAGTGTATAGTATTTGCTTACTGTATTGCATTTGCATTTGCATTTACATTTTGCAGAGACAACAAAGGCATCACCTCCATGCTCTTTTATTCTTCTTGTATCAATGCATTCACGCTGTCCCCATATCACTGCCGATTCACGCGCTTGATTACTACCAAAATCTTACGTCTTTATTTTACCTGGTTTATTTAATATTATGGGAATTTTTCAAGAAATTAATGTTTGTTTCACTTTAATATTATATTTTATTATAGTTGTTATATTTTCATAAATATGAGGTTATGGTGAAAAAGATACATTGTTAATTTAAGAGAACAAGTGCAATTGGAGTGTTTAGGGAATTGTTTATTTGTGATAGTTTATTTGTATGATGTAAGACAAAAGGTTGAAAGTTCGTTTATTTAAAAAAAAATTAAAAGTTAAATTATTTAAAATAAAATTGAGATTAAAAAAAAAATAGTACGAGACCTGCAAAAAATATATAAAATAAGCCAAAAAAATAACTTATAATTATTTTCCAAAGTCACACTTGTTCAAAGTTCAAACTTCAAACAAAGTAGGATTTTATTGGCTAGATTGTTTTATAAAACCAAGTTGATGACTACTACCGATTCCAATTTATTAATGTAAAGACACTTAAAAAGTGAACAAGTGCAATCAGTTTCGTGTCCGATTAAAAATTATTTATTTTCAATAGCTTATTTGTATAATATGAGAAAAAAAATGTTAAAAACTAACTAATTTATTTCTTAAAAAAATTGAAAATTATATTATTTGAAATAAAGTTAAGACAAAAAGTAATATGGATTCACAAATAGTAAATAATTTAAACAAAAAAACTAGCTTTTTAATCATCGGTTGCTAAACACACACTTCATATATAAAATGTTTGACTTCTTTTTCTCCTCTCTCCACACTGGTTCTTGATTACTTTTAATTAAGCTGTGTGTAATTTGCACTCGCAAAATTATAAATTTTTCTTACTGTTTTTAACCTATTATGTTGTAATTTGGGGTTTGTTCAATTGATAAAGGTCATAAAAGTAGCATCAATATTACACTTTATTTGTCAGATAAATTACGGAAATAGATTATACAACAGGAACAATAGCGACTCTGTTTTACATATATATATATATATATATATGGTGAAAATTCACATGTACGAGAAGGCTTGTTATTTAGGCTTGTTAGATGAGACCACATTTCATCAAATAATTATGGTGTCTGCATTATTTGGACAACTTATTCTCTCTTTTTTTTCTTTTTTTCTTTTTTTATGTGGACAACTTATTCTCGTACATGTGAATTCCACGTGAGATAGACGTAGATATATGAGGTCCTACAATATTTTCTATTTGCTGTACGCATCTAAAATATTACAGTAGCAGTGGACACATGTTATACATGTATACAACTCATGTATAACCTGAGTTGTAAATTTTGTTGGATTAATAGAGACTGTAATGGTGTAGCTCATGTTTCTGCCAAGCTGACGGGTAGTCTTAAAAGGTCATTTTCTTGTAATAAGTCCAACCTCCCTGTCAGTATTGCTGATATTTGCAGGGCCGATTGTTCTTATGTTGTTTTTTAGTTTTTTTCTTTAATGAAAGTCTGGATTATCAAAAAAAAAAAAAAAAGTGTATAACTCGTATGTATTTTAAACACAAACTCAAATTCTAAACTTAAAAAAAAAAAAAAAAAAAAAAAAAAAGGTTAATTAAGAGCAACTTCACCAGGATTTTAAATTTAAAAGCTTTGGATTTCAAAATTTTACTGTTCAGTTGTCTTTACTTGAAGAAACTGCCATGTAATGGGCATTACATTTCGATTGATAATTAATTAGTTGACAACGACCGTATGGTCGGCATTTCACTCCAATTTGTGAGGTTAGCTTTGGGAGTCAAATCCCCTCAATTTAAAGTTTTATTTATTTATTTATTTATACTAAATACTGTGTTTGTTTTGAGTTGATTTTAACAGTAAGTTGATGATATTTGGGGATATTATAAAAATAACACTAAATAGTGCTATTCCAACTATTGGATTGTATTACTAGTGCACTTTTTTTTTTTTTTTTTATCAAAATTACATTATTTGTTAATAACTTCTTATTAGATATAATTTTGAAAAATCTACCGTAGGATTACATTAACTCATTATACTATCCAAACTTACAATATATCAAAATAATAAGTGATTAATAACTCTTTTATATAAAAAATATTTAAATTTTTTTGTTTCACTCAAAATTATATATGCATAAAATATTGATTTATAGACCATATAGTAAATCACATGTAATCAACACAAGATTCTCTACATGGTAAAAATAAAGAGGACGTGTAATTTAATAGTTGCATATATAATAAATTAATTGTTTATTTTCAAAATCTCTGTTCATTAAAAAGTAATAAAATTTTGTATTTTCAGTATAGGCTTATTCCATATATAACTTAATTTTGACTTTAAGAGATTATGCTACATAAAATTTGTTCACTCCTAGGTCCTAGCTTGTAAAGTCTTATTCTGGAGAAGTATTAGATATCTCGGAGATATGTCACATTTCTCTCACACGAAAGAGTGTGTGACATAAAATAAAATTTTTTTGTTCTGGTCTTATCTTCTTATCTTTTTTTTTTTCTTGTTTCTACACTGACACACAAAAGGAGGGGACCTCCCACCCCTCACGGGCAATGAAAAAAATGTTTACTATCAAACTATTTTTTTCCGTTTGAATTAAGTAAGCATTTTCAATTAGAAAATTGCTACATCCACAATATTTTTACAACAAACATTAGGTGGTAAGTTGTTACTAATTCTAATTTGAATCTACCACTTAAATTATTATTTTTTTGTCTGCCCATAACAGTCAGTAATAACCTGCTATTTATGATTTGTGATGAAAATGTTGTATATATAACATTTTTCTTTCAATTATCTTGTTTAAAATTTAAAAAAAAAAAATTATTATTTTTCTCCTTAATTTGCGCCCGAAATTATTCAATCTTGAAATAAGCCATTAATCACGTACGCGGTACGAAGAAGAAAAAAACTAGCTAGTGAATAACGTGCATCCAATCATGCTATAGATTGAAGATTTTCCAACTAAATCAGATAGTATAATGCAAAATTAATAGTTCCATCATCGTCTTTTTCTCAATTCTCAACCTCATAGTCACAAAAGGTCAAGTCTCTATTATCTTCCCTAACATGACTACCACAATACATTAATTCAGAGTCATATGTAATGCAATTAGCACGTATCTAAACAATTGGTGATTATAGACAATAATATTGTCTTGTTATGATCAAACAATCATATCTTAAATATAATAAACAAGATCACGACTATTTCAAAGTCAGAGGTAATAAATTGTTACTGATATATATCCATCACAATTCAAATCAAGTTTTAACATATGTGCCCCCTCAAAAAAAAAAAAAAAAGTTTTAACATATGTGGTGCAAACATTTAATAATTTCAGTAATCTTTTTTCGTCAATAAGAAATTTAGGTTCGAAACTTAGCTTAAAAAAAATTGCTTGTGTATTAACTTTTTGATCAAAATCAATTATCGTGAACTCACTTAACTTACTTCAATGCATAGGTTGTGCTCAATAGCCTTTTATCTTTTAAAAAAAAATTTATCATGGATGTCTAAAATTTTTTATAATCAGTAATTTAATATTGTATCAAAGCAGAAAGTCTAGAGTTTGATTCCTGTCTCTCATACTCGAAAAATACTTAGGTACTTTCGGAGTATAATAAAATAGTATTCATTCCTCTTATATTTATGGTAGACCATATCATGAATTTAATGAATGAATCCTACTAGAATATGGGAGGAGAAAGAATTATTCATCATACTTCAGAAATACCTAATAATTACTTCTTACACTTTACCTCCCATTTAAAATCTCACGTGTTGGACCTATTTATCAAAAGAAAGTTTAAGCCCATAAATGAGGAGGAATGTTAGAAGTATGTAGATAAATGATTAAATTTACTATATTTCAGTAGATTAAACTTTTAAAACAATCGATAATTTAATATCTTCGAATATATTATGTGCATATTTCGCTTATCTTACACATAAAAGATAAGTATAAGAAGTATAAGAAAAGATCGCCTAGGGGTATCACCTCAAGATCATTAGATTGGAGAAATAGCAGCATTTTGTAGAATACTTAAAAGAATGATTTCATTTCAGTACCTCATGAATCCTTAGATTCATTGTGACCATTAATCCCACACTGTCCCAAGTTTTACTTTGCACAAAATGTGTGCATGAATGAAGTCTCATATCTATTTTCCTCTCTCTCTTTTATAAAACTCAAAGAGGTACAAAAATATCTAAAGAAATAGCAGCATTGTGTAGAATATGTGAGAATGATTTCATTTCCCGTAAGACACAGACACTACTCACTACCAGTCCTTACTGTTCTGGAACAGCCTGGACCAACCATGGCCGTATTTGAACGGTACATATGGTATATATACATGCGTGTATTGCCAAATTTGGGCAAAACAAAAAACCCAAAATTGGAGCGTGAGGCTCAGACGCTCAGTGGTTCCGCGCGTGGACTTGACTCTTCTCGTACAGTAGTACAATGTCAGTGGTGTACTGAGTTGTGGGGACCTCGAGATCAAGTAGAGGTAGCCAGGTAGGTAAGTAACGTTGAGGTTGATGCACCTCAGAGTCTCGTATCTTTAATCTGACTTTTGACCGTTTCGCTGCCCACAATACAATACAAGAATTTTGCTTGAACGTGGAAACAAACTACACTTTACGAACCACAATTACTTGACAACATATATTTTTGCCAATCATATTTTGCCACACCTTTCTCCCTCTTCTTTTTCTTTAAAAAATATTCTTTAAAAACATTCACATGAAACTGCCAAATAATATGAAAAAAAGCTAACTTATAATCAAAGAAGCATTTTACATCAAATACTGGGAAAAATGACGGTTGGCCTTAATTTTTAAACTATTTAGTCAAATTGCCCAAATTTTAAATTATTTAGCAAAATATTTATATTTTAAAATTTACTATTGCTGGAGTAAAGTTCAATCTGGAACTTAACAATGTTGACATTTATTATGCGTATTTTGCCACTTGATTTTTTTATTTTTTTTTACAAATATACGCATAGAACTTAGTATTACTAATGTTGATAATTTGGCTAAACTCATTCTTAGTAATAACTAATATGAAATTGCAAAAGAATAATATTTTACTAAATAGTTTGAAAAGATTGTAATTTGGGTATCTAGTTTAAAAATTAAAACTATTTTGTCATCTTTACCTCAAATACTCCTCAGCACAGATGATGTGGCACGCCATAATTGGGTACATAATGAAAGTGGAATCATTTGGGGACGTTGGGCTGATAATATTCCACAAGAAGGAATCTTCTCAGCGCGTGGCCGTTTCTGAAACTATGGGCCGTTAACGTATTCGCCGACAACCATTCTAAAACAACACAACGCGTACGTTAAATTCGTTAATTTTTGGGGACCCCACCATTTTTAATGTACGGTTTTACTAACTACCGCTCTCCACTCGTCTAATTAATTACTCTGTTCTTATTCCTAAATAGTGATATTACTATTTTTTTTAAGTCATTACTAAAAATTTTATAATTATTTATTTGAAATTTTAAATTCACAAGATCAATTTTATGTCAAGAATTATGTAGCTCAATGGTATTCTTTTTTTTTATAAGGAGAACTGTAAGGACTAGATTTGTGGCTCAGTCCAAAATGAATGGACTTAGGCTCAAATCTGGTCCTTACAATTTGCGCCGTCTGTAGGAAAAATTTATGTAATAGTGAGTGCAACGCTTAACTATGGTAGGATCAGGTCTACACCAGGCAAAGTCTTTGGTATCCCAGCATGGCGACTCTTTTGTCAGCCTTGAGCAAAGAGGTGACCGTGAAGGAAGTATGCATACTGCTCATATTGATTGGAGTCAACTTCGATGAACACGGGGAGGATTGCTTGACGAGGGGAAACTCTGTTAAGTGGATTTATAGGAACACTTGCCTTCTCGGACAAGAGGTTCGTTCATATCAGTATTCCTTATTTGTGCATGATAACCATCCAATTTCATATGAGCCGTTGTCCAATTTACTAGGACCTAGTTCTTTGACCCACTCTCTACAAATTCATTATTTTGGACTCTTTGAGCCTAAGTCCATTAATCCTGGATTGAACCACAAATCTGGTCCTTACAAGAATCAAGATTAAAATAAAGTTTCCTTTATTTGTTGCAACAATTTATAAGGAAAAATAGTAATTTTTAAAATTTAAAAGATATTACATTAGTAATGTGCCTTTAAAAATTTAAATTTTTTCTTAGTAGTCAAACAATTTGGGATGAAGTGAATATATTATTTGCTTCTTCTTTTATTTTTATTTTATTTTCTTTTACTTCTTTGTGAGATAAATGGACTAATGGAGTTGCTTCAAGAAATGTTTAGCTTAAAATAAAATAAACCTTTATTCTAATTTTATAGGGTTGGGATTGTGTCCATTGCATCAATTGCACTGAACACATTAAGATGCGAACATATATCCACTTTTGGACATATATTCGTATCTCAACATGTTTAGTACACTAATGCACTAGACACAAGCTGTCTAGTTTTGTATTCTCTAAAATTAGGTCTTGTATTCATAATTTTTGTTGCCGTTGAAATGGAATGGTTGAAGAATTATTTGGAAATTTGGGAGGTTTTATTTTATTTTATTTTTTTCCTTGCACATTTCAATTTCTCTTCTATGAATACAAACATTTCCAGCCTAGTCACAGCTAGCAACTGCTCTTTCTGTTTTAATTCATTTAAATATTTTTGGTAGTGTCTGGTGATTAGTACTATGGCACATTGTGCCACCACACGTCAATGTCCACAGATTAATTAGTCTTTATAAGAAACGTTAGCATTGTTTGTAAGATTATGATGAATTCATGACAATTGTCGATAAGAAAAATCAAAGCACGTGCAGGAGTACCAACAAGCAAATGAGTGCCAAATTTAAAAGATGCGATATCTAGCTCAGCATATTTAAGAGCAAAACAAGTGGAAAGTGACAATTTATTGAGGAAATGTACAAGTGAAGGAAGTTAAATGAGTGAGAGAACAAAATTTACATGAAATTTGTTAAAAAGAAATGGTCATATTAATGGGCATCTTTAGAATAAGAAAAATTATTGAATATTTCAAGAGTACCATAAATACATATTCTCTCCTCTTACATGAATGGTAAGTCTCACCATGAATTTAATTAGTGGAACTCACAATTATATGAGATTGAGGAGTATGCATTTATGATACTCCGAGAGTATTTTATAATTACTCTTAGAACAATTGCTAATAAACAATTTTAGAAAAGTTTTAACACAATTTTTATGGGAAATATAAAAAGTCACATTTCCTTTTAAAACTTTAAAAAGTTTCTAAAAGTACTTAAACCAATATTTTTATGACATACGTTACCTTTTTTTGAAAAGAAATAGTTTCGTTGATCAGCAATAATATTAACTACCAAAAGGTGCAAGGGGATCTTATATGTTCTATATTATTTCCAGCCCTCATCCATGCTAAAACCTAAAAGGTTGCATTAGAAAATGAAAAGTAATAAAAGAGAAAAGGGTTCATGTTAAAATAATCGTTCCATGATTCCATCTTTTCAATTCATTAAAACATTATATGCAAAATATATTGACCTAAAAACTTCATAAATTTTAGGCAGCTGGATTATTGATACGTTTTGAACTTATAAATGGTCAATTAGGGGTGGGGTAGGAGTATGACAAAAACCATGCAAGTCTTAGATTTGAATCTCGCATAGCTACACAAAGAGAAAATGAAGGGACCATTAAAATGAGTTTGTCACTTTCTTGTACCTCGGAATGCTTAGTTAGATATAATTTAATTTAATTTAAAATAGATCAATTTTAGTTAATTCAACTAATAATATATTAATTTTTAAATAAAATACACGATACTCGAACAACTAACATGTTATTGAATCTCACATATACTAAAAAGAAACATATTAATGTTTTATTTATAATAAAAGATAATTACTTTTTATAACGTTACCTCTCACTTCAAAAATACAAATACAGCTTAATCCAAAAAGAACATGATTAATAAATACAACGAATATAATGACATTTTATATTATTTTAACAAAAAAAAAATGCTAACAAGTGCTCTTAAATTATTGGTTAACAGTTAATTTAAAAAAAAAAATTTGACATCATTTTTATAAAAAAAACTGCCAGATACTAATTGATATTTTTTTTTATAAAATTTTTTTTAATTAAATTATTAACTAATACTTTAAAAGTACTTATCACCATAACTTTGTGACAATATTTGACAAAAATTATTGTCGACTAAGTTTTTGTTTTTTTAATGGACGATGAAGAAGTGTGCGTGTGAGATCACGTTGGTCATACTCATAGCCTTACGCAAAGTCTACCTGTCTGCCTCTCTGTCTCTATGTTTTTCCCTCATTTTTTTATTCCAACCACACCCTGTACTTTCTTTTCACCCCTTCCCCTTATAACCTTCCCTCTTCTCTCCCCCACAGAACCAGCCTCTCAATTCTCTCTCTCTGTCAAAAACACAGACAAAGATTCAAACTTTACACTCTCAAAAAAAAAAAAAAAAAAAACACACACACACACACACACAGAGATAATTGAGACTAAAGGTTTAGCTGAGTTCTCTCTGCAACAACTTTTCACTTGTTGGGTCTAATCTTTGAGTGATTTTGTTCACTTATTGGGTTGTCTAGAGAAGAGAGAATATGACTATGAGCAACAATAGTATGGGGCAGTTTGGGGACACAACACTAACCAAAGTGTTTGTTGGAGGTTTAGCATGGGA
Source organism: Quercus suber (assembly GCF_002906115.3). NCBI lineage: Eukaryota > Viridiplantae > Streptophyta > Magnoliopsida > Fagales > Fagaceae > Quercus > Quercus suber. Next base: position 259,552 of record NW_027070255.1, read on the forward strand.
AACTCCGAAGGAGGCCATGGGAGAACACTTTGAGAAGTACGGTGAGATTTTGGAGGCTGTGATTATCACTGATAAGGTCACTGGCAGATCCAAGGGCTATGGATTCGTAAGTGTTTGTTTGGTAGATCTTTGTTAATTTTTTTTTTCTTGTGCATGGTGGTGTCTTGTCATTGTCACATATATGGTATTAATTGTATCTGTGTTATTATTATTATTATTATTTTTGTAGGTTACGTTCAAGGAGCCTGAAGCAGCTAAAAAGGCTTGCGAGGATGCCACACCCATCATCAATGGCCGCAGAGCTAACTGCAACTTGGCTTCACTTGGAGCCAGGCGCCCAAGGCCTTCTAATTCCACCCCTCCTCCTCCTCCTGCTCCTCAACAAGGTATCCATTACACATTAGTCATATTCAACAGTATGTCAGTCGTCAGAAAGTTTTACATTTTACTAAAACAAAGTAAAATACAATAATATTCATACAATTCCTAAATCAATATGAGACATGTAAGTTTGGCTTAACCCCCCCCCCCCCCCAAAAAAAAAAAAAAACAGTTTATTTGGATTAGCTTTTTTATTATTAATTAATTTATTTTTAAATTTTCTTTTTTTTTTCCAAGTATAAATGTATTTTTGTCAACTTTAAATTTTTAGGAAAAAAGGTTAATCCAAACGAACAATAAAAACATTCTAAAAAATTGTTATATTTATTTTGTTTTACTAAAATATGTCATTTTACCAATTTTTATCTTGTGTGAAATGGAATGAGTAACTAATAAGAAAATGATAATCTAAAATCCAAATGGGAAACTTTTATTTTTATTTTTTCCTGTTCTTCTTTCAATTGTGAGGTTTGAAGAGGAAAATATTAATAATAATGGCACTTTTTATAAATGTGACCATCATGGAGGTCTAATGTTGTTTGATTTACATCATGAAGGATCAAACTTTGGACCTAGGGCCACGTCAGCTGCATCGGCAAATCACGTGCAGTGGTACTACCCGGCGGGGACACCGCTTTCACCCTTTCATCATCATCAGCATCACCATCATCAGCCTGTTCCTTTCTATGGGTATGTTCACTTGTGGATGAGTTTGTATAGAAGGTATCTTATGTATAAGATATACGTTTTGTTTAGTCACTCTATAGTCATATACTGTGGGACCCGTATAATATGCATATATTCCATAAATGAGATAGTTATTGTTGTGAGTTGGATTCTGTGTGAAATAATTTATATGTATATTTTAGAAATAGACAGTCTCTTATGCTATGATTTTCTTGATTGCCTTATTTTCAGGTACTCTCCTACATACATTGCTTCTGATATTAGTTACAACCATGTAAGTGGATCTTATACAATTGAATTTGGACCACCTAACAACAACATCTTGATGTTTTGGTTTGGGAATCAATCAATGAAGGAAACTCACACCAATGTCCTACATTGTCCTAGTTATTGTTTTAAGAACTAATTAATGCACTGTTTTTTTTTTTTTTTGGGGGTTAATTAAAGGGTTGAGCATGTTAGGTATGTTGTTAATTTGTCTCTAATGGTGCTCAGAAGCTAAGCTACAATGGAGGGACCTATATGAATGGGCATTACTCTCAAGTGTATCCAGGGCAAGCTATGGTGGGTGCGAACACATATATGCCCATGTACCCTTATTATCATTACCATCAATCACAGACAATGGGCCTACCTGCTCACATCTTCTCGCCAACTACAACGGGCCCCATTGCCCCAGTCCCAGCCATCATGTCAAAACCAGCATCGATAGGTCCCAACACAGGTAAGACACATTGAGTTATGCTGTGTTTGCCCCACACCATAACATTACCTAGTAGTCAAAGTCAATGTCTTAAAAAAGAAATCAAGAAGAAATCATTGGTGTCACGTGGGCTTGTCTGTCTTTGATTTGGGTTTAGCAACTGCCAACTGGCCCTTCACGAACCCACGTGGCTTGGTGGACCAAAATGTCTTTTTATTTAAGGATTTTGCTTTTATTTGGAAACTAGAAAAATAAAATAATAATTAAAAAAAAAGTTTTTATTTATAGGGTTAATTTGACCAATAGGAGCTTAGCCACATTTGCATGAAGTATTGGCTGCCAAATCAATGCCAACTCCGGACAAATCTCTTTGATTTTGTCTCCTACATATTTTATGAATCAAATTCTTTTACGCCATTGAAAGAATGAGAAATAAAATATAATTTCTTTAGAAGTAGTGTTTATCTTACACACATTATTGTAAGTAAACATTTTTTTTTTCACTGGGCCAAAAAAAAAAAAAAAAGTTTGTGTATGAAAATCGTGATTTCAAGTTCAAGTTGTTGTGCAAAAAAGTGCTCGTGTGTATGAAATTGTGATTGTAAGTTCAAGTCACAAGTTCAGTGCAAAAAAAGTGTTTGCGTGTATTTTAACCTTTTTTGAAATGCTGGATGGTAATTTGATTTTTAACCTTTTCAGCCTTCCTTCCTTTTTGTTATTTGTTTCAACATATTGAAAATAAATATAGCAATGAAGCTCCAATGGGGGTTAATTTACTATGTTAGATTAGCAGGCACATTGAGTTTGAGGCAGTATTTTAATAAATGTGAACTGATATTACAAGGACAGTTTGCTTGGCTGTGGAATAGGTACAGTTGGCGCAGGAGAGAGCTTCAAAAAGGTTGGCTAAAAGGGCACTTAGTTGGCAATAACAAAGGGGAAGGTGGTGGCTGCTCAGAGCAACATTATTATCTGATCTGTTGTGGCTCTTCTTTCCAATTTTTTTTTTTTTCATTTTTTATTCTTATTCTAATTAGATGCAAGCTTTATAAGATTCTTTCATTCTCATTCTCTCTCTCTCTGTCTAACATCTAAGCTTGAGCTGTGAACCATTAAGAAAAAATGTAACTGAAGTCCATGTGTACCTGTGATTACCCATATCTGATGGGTTTCTTTTGATGGATTCAGTGAACTTTACTACATAAAGCCTGCATCTTCAAATAATTACATCTCTCTCTCTCTCTCTCTCTCTCTCTCATAGCTAATACTCCGCATGCATTTATTGAGTAACGCTACAAACATAAAAGTTCATGACTACAAATTTCTAAGATAATAATTGTGATTCGTGCAATATCATATGTGTTAACCATTAAAATACTACTTTATAGAGTACGAATCATAACATGCCTACCATCTTAACCTTTGTGGGGAAAAAAAGTGTTACTAAACTTATTGTTTGTAATTCTCCTCTAGTTAGGCTTTGCTTTAGCTGATTGTTGTGGTCCTGTGGAGGAAATATATAATTGCTTTGGGAGACTTTTGTGGTTATATTATTCCAGCTCTTCCTAATACCCAAAAAAAAAAAAAAAAGTGTATCATTTTCTCTTTGCAAGAGAGCAACTCCATGCATCAAGGCATAATCAATCTAGTGCAATCATATCTACTTAATTATAATATCAAAGAGTACAAATTAACCATAACCAAAATGAGTTTAAAAAAAAAAAAAAAAAAGAAGAGTTAGCTGTGATCTTGTCTCAACAACCATGAGAATGCTGATAATTACAATGATAAGAAAGGAAAAAAAAAATGCTTGGAAATGACTGCTCAACGGTTTTTTAGGTGGTTGAATCAACCCCTTGTAAAGAAATAATTAATAACGGTGGTGACTGGTGGTGAGTAAGAATAAACACAATAGTTATTCATCCCATCAAAAAAAAAAAAAAAAAAAGCACAAAGTTAAGAAAGGTTGACCTCCCAACATTTAGCCGATAAATATGGCAATGATTTGGAAGAGAACAAAATGGATTATATGAAATTAAACTAGTGTATTACATATTCCTTGTATAAAAGTAAAAGGATAAATTGCAAATTACATCCCTAAAATTTAGAGATGATTGAATTTTACATCCTAAAATTTTAGAATTTTAATTTTACCTCCTAAAGTTAGATGATGTTTGGATTTTATACCCTAAAATTTCAGAATTTAGATTTTACCCTCTATATTTTAGAAATGTTTGAATTTTACTCCCTAGAGTTTTAGGGTATTTGGATTTTACACCCTAAAGTTTTAAAATTTGATAATGTAAAATCCAAATAACCCTATACTTTAGGAAAAATCCAAATTCTAAAACATCCTAGCGTAAAATTCAGACACTCGAAACCTCATGAAGTAAAATTCAAATTTTGAAACTTTCGGATATAAAATCCAATCACTCCTAAACTTTAGGAGTGTAATTTGTAACTTACCAAGTAAAAAGTGGGTCTCATATTTTAGATTCTGCTTATAGAATCCACATTTGTATGAGCAAGTTGCACTCGCAATACATGCACTCGGTGTATTTTTTTCTGCTTGACACCTATCACTTGAAACTATTCCACAAAAACCACTATGCTTCCGTAATACTTCATCATGATCCTATCTATCATCTAACCTAGGATTGGCTCCAGAAATTAGCAGGATTTGGATGGACTTTGTCCAAAGGATTGACATTTTACTAGACATGAATGAGTAGACTCTTGACCTAATGTTTTGTTTCGTAATGCTACTACACAGTACACACATCAAGAGTTTTACATACTGTCATCATAAGTTCCATTCAACTGTCACATCTACCAACAAGCACTATATCAACTATTTACAACAAACTTGCAATAAAACTCTCTAAGATTGATTATCTGATATACTGGTCAACTATCATTTTGATATGGATTTGTTACTTTTTCTCTATTACTCACAATCAATTATATCGTAATTAAGTTGTCACATCATAATTCTGTCTTTTTAATTTGTTAAGATGCGCATATTCAACTATTAATTCCTAGTGTTTTTTTTTTTTTTTTTTTTGTTTTGTTTCATTCAATCATGTAGAAGAAAATCCTAAAATCTATTAGATGATGCGCATATTCAACTATTAATTCCTAGTGTTTTTTTTTTTTTTTTTTTTGTTTTGTTTCATTCAATCATGTAGAAGAAAATCCTAAAATCTATTAGATGTGTAACTAATTTGTAAGACAAATGAAATTGATGAATAAATTGAGGAAAAGCTATAATTCCTGCTTTGATGTATAAGAAATTGGATTATCAATTAAGTTGAATTAACATTTTCATAAGTTATTCAATTCCGTCTCGTAGCTCTCTTCGATAACAATGTTGCCATCAATTAGGTTCCATTTGTTTAGAGGGGTGGAAAAGTGGGAGGATAGAAAATGATGAGAAGATAGAAAAGTTGGAGGATAGAGAAGATTTTAACTTCCCTCCATTTTGTTTGGTTGGAAGTGAAAAAATAGAGGGATGAAAAAAGTGAGTTTGTAAAAATTTATTCATATACTCTTATTAAAAAATTATGCACAATTAAAATAAAAAAAGTGACAAGCATCCCCAAAAAAAAACACCAAAATTTATTAAAAAATAAAAATCATGTCTAGGAAAAAAATCATATCTAGTTAAGCAAAAAGAGAGAGAGAGAGAGAGAGAGAGAGAGAGAGAGAGAAAAGAAAAGAAGAAAAACAAAACAAACCTCCATGCCACAGCTAAAAGAAATCAAAAGAAAAAAAAGGGAAAAAAAAGACGTTGGGGGGTCGGGGGGCGGAGGGAAGGGAAACTCCCAATAAAGCAAAAGGCTGTTAAAAAACAATAAAAACGTTAAGCCAAAGGCTATTAAAAAAAAAAAAAAAAACTACCGTAGTAATGTTAAGCTCATGTGCAACTTGTACATGAACATTTCTGTCATTAAGTCATCATATTTTTCCCCATCAAGTTTTTTCTCTATTTTGAAAAGTAAACTTTTTGTGGGCCAAAAAAAAAAACAACTAGACCCCACTATTTATTTTCCTTCCTCTCCATCCAACTAAACACTTTCATTTCTATTTCTTCTCCAAAATTTTCTTTCTCCCTTATTTTACTTACAAACGAACACACGCTTAGTGGCAACCACATGAAATAGAGGACAGCACGGGTCAAAGACCCTTAAGAATTTAAACATTATGAGTGACACAATTAATAAGGTCCAATCTGTTGAATAACCCTTTCTCTTAAGCAAGTTCTAGGCCCTGAAAAGTCATCCCAGGGTTCAGCCTCAATGCCACAATTCTGCATTGGAGAGCCTTATACAAATGAAACAAATCCTACAGCCCATCTAATCTACCCTGCCCAAATTCTCCAGCAAAACAGCAAAACCTTGGCATGCGCTCTAAGTTTCATAAATGGGTTGAATCTTAGGCCCAACCAGGTTTGCACAATCTTAATGTTAAATTCACTACCAAATAAGCCAAAGGCTATTAAAAAAAAAAAAAAAAACTACCGTAGTAATGTTAAGCTCATGTGCAACTTGTACATGAACATTTCTGTCATTAAGTCATCATATTTTTCCCCATCAAGTTTTTTCTCTATTTTGAAAAGTAAACTTTTTGTGGGCCAAAAAAAAAAACAACTAGACCCCACTATTTATTTTCCTTCCTCTCCATCCAACTAAACACTTTCATTTCTATTTCTTCTCCAAAATTTTCTTTCTCCCTTATTTTACTTACAAACGAACACACGCTTAGTGGCAACCACATGAAATAGAGGACAGCACGGGTCAAAGACCCTTAAGAATTTAAACATTATGAGTGACACAATTAATAAGGTCCAATCTGTTGAATAACCCTTTCTCTTAAGCAAGTTCTAGGCCCTGAAAAGTCATCCCAGGGTTCAGCCTCAATGCCACAATTCTGCATTGGAGAGCCTTATACAAATGAAACAAATCCTACAGCCCATCTAATCTACCCTGCCCAAATTCTCCAGCAAAACAGCAAAACCTTGGCATGCGCTCTAAGTTTCATAAATGGGTTGAATCTTAGGCCCAACCAGGTTTGCACAATCTTAATGTTAAATTCACTACCAAATCCCAAAAATGTTAAATACGCTCAATTAGGTTTGGTGGCACTAACCAAAAAAAAGTTGGGTCAAAAGGAGAGTCCACCCTTTTGAGAGAAAAACTTAGCCCAATTGCTCATTTTGTACAATTTTAAACTTTTCTCACTGTTAAAGATATATATTAGACAGATATTAGCCCAATGTAATAGGCCCAAGTCCAGTCCTACTTGTACTAGTAGTCTAGGGTTTAGTCGCCTATATATACTCATGTTAGGGTTCATTATAACACAGGTTATTGTACTACACTCCTATACAATAAAGATGTAGCCCTTAAGGGATTCCTCTGTGGATGTAAGCCGTCAAGGCTGAACCACGTAACTCTCGTGTTCTTGATGTTCCTATTCTATGCTTCCTCTTCCGCATCCTCTCTAGCATACACAACATGGTATAACACATTGCGTTTGATAATATTCTCCATTTAACATGGTATCAAAGCTAATATTCAACACTCACAAAAAGATTATAGCCTATATGGATTAGAAATGTTGTTTTTTTAAGCAAAACGAAGAGCTCATTTGAAGAAATATTCTTAGAAGAAAAAGCATCAAGTAGAATTCTTCCTGTTATAACATATTCACTGTTTTACAATATTTTTATAAATTATTGATGTGATTTTAATATTTTTTAAATAATTATTAATAAGTATAAATGTGATGTTAGTAGTAATCTATATTTGAACTAATAAAAATTTGTAACATCAATAATTTATAAAAATATTATAAAATAGTTTGTATATATATATATATATATATGCAGCGTTACCCTTTTTTGACATACATGCCAAACGATTTAATTTCATTTGATAATTACCAATACGTAAAAGCAGTATATATATTACATAGCAAAAATAGAGCTACTCGGAATCTTAAAAGGCACTTTCCAAAGTGACCTGTCAACATTGAAGTAAAAGAAGATTATAGAACAAAAAGTACAGAAAATCCGTATTGTCATTAAGTACAGATAAAGCAGCAGTAACCGAGATGAATTCCACAGTCATAAACACACTAGTTTCTAAACTTCGAAATCCTCGTTCTATGAGGAATGTTAGAGCTGAGTCTAAATATTTTATTTCACTTTTTTTATTTTATTTTATATTTTATTAATAAATACTTGTCACATGGTCACTTAATTAATTAAATATTATTATTATTGATTTATTAATATTTCAATTATTAATTAATAGTAATATTTAATTAATTAGGTGAATATGTGATAAGTATTTATTGATGGAGTATAAAGTGGAACAAGAAAAGTATGACAGAAGATTATATATCTTGTTCTAATATATTTTATAAATTGCATTATGAAAATATTTGCCAGCAGATTAATACCATAATTAGAAGGATTTTGTGCCCAAGAGAAGCATTGTAGAAAATGTTTTTATTGCCCAAGAGATTGTAAAGGACTATCATAAAGAAAGCAAAATTAAGGTCCACAATCAAGGAAAATCTTAGGAAGGCATATAATTGATTAATTATAATAGTTGGGACTTCTTTCTCAAAAAATAAAAATAAAAGTTAGGACTCGTCCTACATTGCTTATCTGTTGTCTGGTACCAAGGTTTGTAAATTAGGTCAGGAAATGTATAACACCACCAATATTCACTATGGTTGTAAATGGAAGTCTAGTTGGATTTTTAGGAGCATGAAGAGCTTAAGGAAAGATGATCCATTGTCACCTTAATTATTTGTTTTAAGTTATAATTATAGAGGGTCCTATAAAGTCTGAAGAGGAAGTCAGAGTTCAGGAAGTAAAAGAATTTAGTCTTCACCCTTTATGCTCAATACTTTAGCTTGCACATTTGTACGTTGTTGTCTTGTTGAGGATTGATTGATATTTTCAGTGGTGACAAATCTTTTATCAACTTTTTAGGAGTAACGAGCAATGCTAGGACCACAAAAACTTACATAATTTTTGTCACAACTAGTCATGTGGTGGGTTATAAGTGGTGACTCACAACTCACCACGTGACGAGTTGTGGCAAAAATTGAGTAAGTTTTTGTAATCCTAGCATTTTTCAATTTTTAGAAGTAAAGTTCAAGAAGAGTTCAAAAATCTTTATGGTTTTTTTTTTTTTTAAATGGGAAAAAAAAAAAAAAAAACTTCATGGATTAGTTGCAAATCCTAAAAAGAGTCTAGGTTTTAATGCTAACGTATCACCAAATGGGAAGAAACTGACTATAATTCTAAAATTCAATGAAAGGGCTCTACCAATAAGGTACTTGGGTGTACCAATTGTTTTAGGAAGATTAAGTGCACAAGCTTGTAATTCCTTACTGCATAATATCACTTTTAGAATTAACTCACGCGTATTTTGTTGGGAAAATTATCTTATAAAACACTCTCGTTTGACCTCTTTCTCACGATATGTGTGGACTCCATATGGTATGAGAGGTGGTCTCATGAGCCACCATCTCCTTTTACTAGGAGGGTTCAACTGATTTCCTCATAATTATATAGCATCTTAACTTATTGGTAGACTCTTTTTCATTTTTCTAAAGAAGATCGGAGCTATTTAACCGGTATTTCTAAAGGTCATAGCCATTTAACTGAAGCTTAATAGTTCCTTTGGATTGGTATTGAACACTCACTAGTAGAAAATAAAAGTGGCATTGACTCTAGTGCATACTCTAAGAGAAGAAACGATGGTTTAGGTTGAAAAGGATTGAGGATTAGAATAAGGTAGTCATAATGAAACATAATATATGGAATATGTTTGCGCAAGTGAGCTCAATTTGGATAACTTTAAGTAAAGAAAAGTTTATTGAAAGGAAGGAGCTTGTAGAATGTAAAAAATCACCCAAGTTGCACTCGGGGTATAGAGTAAACTCATAAATTTAGCAAGGCCCCTTCTATGTTTTATGATGGGTGTTGGCAAGAACATAACTCTATGGCATGACTGATGGCATCCACTTCAAATTTTGTATTACATATTTGGTTATCGAGTCATACATGATGCTGCAAGTAACGTGAAAGCAAAAGTGGCTAGTGTGCTTCAAGGAAAGAAATGTCATCCTGAACCTGCTAGTCCATATGCACTTGTAGCTATGGAAAAAAGTTTGGAGAGACGCTATTGCACACACCTTGCGACAAGGCCCACAACTAGTATATGTGTTAAGTGGTGATAGAATTAATATTCACAAGTAACAGTGGTGGTCCCCATGTGAAATTGAGGTAATCCAAACACAAATTAACAAATGTGCAAGTTGTGTCAAAGTGTGTGACAGAAGGTGTGTATCTAGATAATTATATCAATTTGAAATTGGTCAAACTGATAAAGGCATAAAGCTATTTAAAAATTTTCCAAATCAAGTTGTTACTTAGTAGTGAATGACACTTGAAGTGCAATAAGATTAAAGAGGCCATAAATGAATGTGAGGTGATTAATTTGATTTTCAATTGTCATATCTTAGTATGCTTTTATTTTGTGACTAGCATTCAATAACAAATTAACAATGAAGGACAAGATGCTACAATAGGCCACATCACCTCTTCAACTAATGAATATCTTATGCAATTGCTACCCCATAAATTAATCACATGTTGTGAGGCAAGTGATGACATGTGGTTACTCTATGGGATGGGTTTGGCTTGTCCATAGTGCTTTTATGCATGGGAGATGACGCAAGTGTAACACATGTCTTATAATACTTGTATTTGTATGTTGACTCAATGTTTCAATCTAATGCATAAAGAATTAGATAGAAGCTTTTAACTTCAAAAGATTACATTTTTAAGAAAAAATGTAAGATCACAACCTTTTATGTTACAACTCTAATATGACAAACTATAAATAATAGAATAAATGTGACAGAAAAAAAAAAAAAAAAAAAAAAAAAAAAAAAAAAAAAAAAAAACAACGTGGAAGTGACAAGGTAAAAGTTGTAATATTAGAATAAACTTACTATCAATCTCAAGCACATTTGAAAATTTACCCCTAGGTAAAGACATAAGTCTTCTAACATGACACAAAATTTACCCCAATGTAAAGACATAAGTCTTCTAACATGACACGTAGCTAAATCTGGTTGAAATCCATTGACTTTATGCCACGTTGGCAAAACAAGACTGTCATTTTCGCTTGCAAAAGTTGGTGCCCAAAACGTGGTCTCACACCATTGGACTGTCATCTATTGTTTGTGAAATACAAAGCATCTCCCTCTGCACTTCCCTAGAAAATTTAACAAAGCTGTAAGTGCTGACCAATCACTGTAAAGTGAAAAGGACGGGGACGCATTATATTCGCCCTCTTTTATTATTACTATATTTTTTATTTAATTTTTTAGATCTCTCTCTCTCTCTCTGTGAGAAAGTACACCCACCTTTGCCCAGTACTCTCCCTTTCTCCGAATCCATTTATCTTTGTTTAAACCCCAAACCCAGTGAGTTTTCATTTCCAGAGGATCTAACAAGGTACTTAAAACAATCTTAACCTTTAACTAGTTTTGTTTTCTGATAAAGTTTGAATCTTTATGCTAAGCTTTACATAATCTATCATCTTTGTTGATTTGTATGATTAGATTTGTACATTTCTGTCATTAGGGTTTATGAGTTTGTGAAAAATTTAAAAATTTTGTTGCCAAAGAAGCTGTTTTTGATGGTTTTGAAATTGACCCAGATACTGTTTTTATGGATGAGAACAAGGGCAAGGATGTTTGTGTGAAAAGTGTTTCTGAGTCTGCTACTACTGTGATAGTTAGTGAGCACGTAGCTAGTGGGAAACTAGTTGAGGGGTCTTTGTCTGAGGGAATAGGGGATGGTGGGGGTTGCAATGGGGATGATGATATTATGGTGGAGGTTTTGGGGTCTGATGTGTATGTAGATGGTGTTTGTACTGGTGGGGAGGTGGGACGGGGCGTGGTGGTCGAGGAAGAGACGGGCTTAGAGGGAGGTGTTAAATCATTGGAGGGAGATGTTATAGTTAGTGAATTGGGTTTAAAGGGAGGGGAAATGTCAAATGTTGGAAGCAAGACTGAGGTTGAAGGGTCTTCAGGGTAGTGGAGTCCCAAGAGAAAAGAACCCCAATTGACACAGTGGAGGAGGTTGGGGTTGTGGTGAGGGAGGAGGGGAATATAGAGGGAGGAGCAGTCGAGGGTGCTGTGGAAAGAGGGAAGGAAATGGGTGGGAGTGATAATGGAATTGATGATGTGACATCACGGGATGTTGGAGCTTTGGATGACAAAGATCGAAATGCTGGAATTGTAAGTGGGGTTAGTGGTTCTTTGCCAGTTGTGGGTTCCACATGTGAAGAAACAAAAGTTGTTCACGTAGAGGAAATTGTTGTGGTTGCCAGGGAGGAGGGTTTAGAGCAAGAAATGGCTGAGAAGGGTGCAGATACAGGTAGGGAAGAAGTTGGTGATGGAGGTGATTCTATTGAGGATAGGAATTCACAGGAAGTTGGGGTTTCGGATGATAAATCAAGGAATGCTATTATAATTGAAAATGGGGCTAGCGATTCGTCTGTTGCTGTTGATATAGAGAGAGGATTGGTTGTGGATGGTGCTGAGAAAGGTGGGGAGTTGGCTGAGGATGGGTTGATGCAGCCAATAAATTGAAGAAACAAAAAGTTGGTGTTTTGGGTGATGAAGTTTGGAATCCTGGAATTAATGCTACTGTTATATGTACTTCAACAATTGTGAAAAATTCAAGTTTACAGACCCAAGTTGTTGAGGAAAAATCCTCAGCGGCAGTCAGTGTGGAGGGATTGAATCCCAAAGTTGATGCTTCTGGCACTAGTGATTTGGAAGGTGTTGTTTCTAGTTCTGGAAGAGATCAAAGTTCAATGGTAAGGACAATCTGTGGAGGAACAGAAAAAGATGTTGTAAATCCCAAATCATTGGATGAAGAAAGCAAAGGTTCTGCTACAGGGGAAGTTGTAGGAATGGATAAAGAAGATGTCTTGCATTCCAAAGTTGAAGGAATGGAAACTGCTGCTTTTGACAAAAAATCTACTTGTTCAGTGGAGGAGCAGCAGAAAAAGGTTGAAAAAGTGGGTGGGAGCTTTGAAAATCACAGTCATGTATCTTCTGATCCTGTATCTTCACATCTGTCAAATCAAGTAGTTGTTAGAGATGATGATATGGTAATGGATGATAAGGGTCCTTTGAACTCTGAATCAGGCCAGCACTTTAAGCTTGAAGAAAGCATAGACAAAAGCTCTGCTCAGGTTAATTCAA